>NC_056715.1:18904945-19124945 GCF_018831695.1 Puntigrus tetrazona | reverse complement strand
TCAAAACAATCACAATCTTTTTGATTTCCATATTTGATGCCATTGTAGATGGTTACTCAACTCTTATGAGAGACTGAAACATCAAAGAACAAGCCACTGTCATGTGATTTCCATTATAAAGCCGAAAAAATAACTTGGGAATGGGGTGAATGTGTACAAAGACAAACGCAAATAGTTTCAGTAATGAGATGAATAAAACAAAGAATGGAGCAGATGTGTATTTGTTGAGACAATATATAAATAAATGTAAAATGAAGCCTCCAAATGAAGATAATTCAAAGACATTACATTATTAGGAGAAACACTGAATAAACAGTATAAAAGGTGACTTTAAACATTTCTATTATTTGTTTAACTTCCATATATTTGAAATCAATCGTCCTGCTGTCCACAGCAGTCCATTCAGCTGAACTAGTCAGAGTGTTTTTGTCTTCTGCCTCATATTTTAATCATATTTTAATCCTTGGCCTACATATACATGCAGTGTATTGCTTTGTAGTGTTTTTCAGTGTCTCACGCCATGAGCACCACATTTTTAAGACACTGTGTCAAGTTAAAAGCAGGTTGACTTCAAAAAAGGTCGAAAATCTCTGAATTGTATTCAAAGGACCATCATTTTTTAAGGTTTCACACTAAATCAGTGCATTAAATTGAAATAGTATATTGGAAGTTACATTAGAAGTTGCCTTAGCTATGCACTCCCATAGTCATATCTATCTGATTATACTCACATATGTAATCATATGATAGTCCATTGTAGTTTTATCATTTAAAAATCTCTGTAGCATCCTAAGAGTTTTGAAAACCTCATGTGCAGAGTTAAGCATATAAGCATTTTGGGGGAATAAACTCAAGCTTTGAAAAGCATTCTCACCCAGTTTGGGTTTTTACAGCAAACCCACAGTGAATCACATCATACCTTCCTATCAGATGAAGTAAGAGCTTTTGGAAAATGTGCTGCTTGAACAAAGATGAGTTCACTGGAACTATATAAAAGGCGAATGAACGAATGCTGCTTTTGCATGTTGCAATTTTCAGTTAAGCATACCTGATTAAAATATATGATTAGTTTTTTTTTTTGTTGTGTGACCAAATGGCAAATTGAAAACACCTGACTGACTCAACTCAGGATGAGGAGAGAAAATATGAAAAATGTTTAGACCTAAGGGCTAAAATGTTTTAAACAGAAGAAAAGTCAGATTTGAGCTGATGGTGGAACTAGAGGGTTTAGGTCCGAGACCTCCAGTCAGGAACTGCTTGGGTGTTTGACCCTTAAAAAAACATTATAAACAGCTTTACCCCATGCATGCACAGCAGTGCATTTTCAAAGCCTCGCTTGTCTTGAGTTTAAATATTTGTTTTGCATTTCTTTTTCTATATTTCCTTCTTGTTTGTGTAATCTTATTCTTCAAGACAATTTATGTGCGCTGAATCAAACCAGACTAGTTGAAACACTAATTGAATTCCTGGTATGATTGTCAATGTCTGAAATCTGCAATGATAGATTGTAATGACTAACATCATTTTCCCCCCTTTCTCGTGCAGAATACAGTTCTAATGAAAACCAAATGCTTGATCGCAATAGTTTAACAGAGGCACATGAGTGTCTTTTAAATACAGCTGAAAGTAATCATGGGCTTTTTCGTCAGTTCAAATTTCATTATGATCTTAAAGAACCCCAGGTGCGTTAAGGTGCTTGAACAGTTGCTGCTTGAGGTCACAAGTCCAACGTGCAATTCTAATTTGAGTGGAAATCTATTACCTCAGTGAAATATGAATAATTTAACACATTCTTTGAAGGTTTTTTTTGTTTTTTTCTGGTGGAGGCAGCAAATGGATCAAATCTGGACAAAAGCAAAAGAATTCCTAGTGGATAGGTTGGCCAAATGAATTAATGAATGGAGAGTAATGAGAGGGGATTTCTACAGAAATGACCACCGTTCTCTCAATGCAAGAAAGCCCTGTGTTGCCATGGACTAGAGTTGAGAAGCCCTGATGTACACCAATTATTACTTTAGTGAGCAAATCAGAATTTACCCCAACTCTACTTGAACCAACAACCATTACATTTCAGTATATTTTCTGAACTGTTATTAGGAAGGTTACCAAGTCTCTGCCTTAGTCTGATTATTAACACAAGCATAAATAACCCTGTGTTGCTCTTGGTCCTTTTCAAATGTTATTTCTGTCACATCATAATTTTTTGTTGGATTTATGTGTTTTCTTGGTGAGTCTTTGTTTCCAGTTTCATTTAGTCATTTATGGTCAGTTTCACTTGTTTTTGAATTGTTTCATGGAATTCCGTTATTGTAGCACTGATTTATTCAACAAAGATGTTTAGCCTTTGGTTTTCAGAGACTCACCTACTTTACAGAGCGCCTGACCAAAATTTGAACCCAGTGCTTGAATTAATGAGATTCTGGCAGAGTTATGTGGGTGAGGCTTAATACAGTGGAAATTTGAACACCTTGCTGAAAAAGATTAGGCCGTATGACCAGATTGGTGGAACAGGCTTTTCAAGTCTTCTTAATGAAGGCATTCCAACACTACACATTAGTCCAAATGTACAAATCAATATTGCTAATCAAACACCTGAATCAGGTACAATTTTCTGTCTGATGGAGGTTGTCCATGGCAGGAGTGTTCAATCCTATGCCTAGAGGGCCACTCTTCTGCATATTTTAGCTCCAACCCATCTAAACACGCCTGAACCAAGGTAATCAAGGCGATCACAATTACTAGAATCTTTAGGCAGATATGTTGGGACAAGTTAGAGTTAAACTCTGCTGAATGCTCCAGGACCAGGTTTGGACACCCCTGGTAGATGCATTCCTCCTGGTTTGAGAGGAAGGTCTAAACCTACTCCTGGAGGACCACTCTTCTGCAGAGTTAAGGTTTGTTTGTGTTAAGTGATTGTCTAATGACATCAAAGTACAGAGAGAGATATGCAAAAGCGTAAAGAGATGTCTGCTCTCCAGTCATAACTACATCGTACTTATTTTTTGAGGTAAGTACATAGTTTATACCATCTAATATAAAGTGTGACGCAAGGTATCCAGACTAACTAGGAGCCTCCAGGCAGGAGTGTTGGAGCTATAGATTCAAGCAAAAACCCTCAGCAACCCTTAACACTGCCTCCCGTAGTAAGGAAAGCTCATGATGGATGATGGCATCTGCTCTGCTCTTCCTGTTGGACCCTGCTGGTTTCTTTCGGGGAGCCAATCTTTTCATCTTTGAGTAATACTCTATTCTTCTCATCAACAGGTGTGTCCAATCCTGGTCCTGAAGGACCAACATCTTCTAACGTGTCCCAACGCATTTGCCTAAAGTGATTCAGTTGTGTTTAATTGGGCCTGGAAAGAAACTTTGCAGGAGAATGGCCCACCAGGACCAAGACTGGACATTACCAGTCTGCTAGTGTCTATTTTTCCTTCAAGTAAAAGTCAAAGATGGAGGAAGAAGCCAGATGCAGCGTGTGAACCTGACTTGTAGTTTCTCACACCATTCCATGGCCTGTCCCAGAAGCTGCCCCAGCTCTGTTTTACTTAACGTTGATCTCACTTGCAGTTCCCCAGAGTCTACTGCAGCTGTTCCAGCTCTTTTGTGTGAGTCTGCATGCATGTATGTCTGTCTTGTCTGGCTGTGCTCCTGTCTGTCTTGCCTGACCCAGTTTTCTGTATCTGTCTCTCCAGGACATAGCTTCCTAAGTGTCTCGACGGCCCATGTTCTTAAGTCTGATCTTGTGTCTGAGTCTCTGTACCTCTTTCTCTGTCATCAACCCTAGTCCAACTGTCTGTGTCTTCAGGATGTGACTGCTTGTTTTCTTGATTGCTTTGAATTTATTGGTCAAAATCTACAATGTATTCTACCAAAGACAAAAACTTTAACACGTTAAACCTGCTTTTTCTGATTACTTTACCACATCTGCTACCTTTTTAATGTTGAGGTATCATTCATATATCTGCACCAAATTAAAAATCTGTACAATTTAAATTTTCTTGCATTACTGCAGAGTGGAATAACTGCGTCACCACATTTATTATTGGCCCACAGATATTCTTACATCAGCAGACCTCATGTTCGCTTATACTGGTAATATTCTGACTTTGTTCACACAAACGTCAAGATAGTGCTAGTAATTGTACAGCAAATTGCCAAAATATATTTACTATTATTTCTAAACAAGCCCCTATTGCTGTGATTTATTGACTAAAATGTTCAATATAATTTGTAATGATCATTAAAGAAATAAATCCATCACACTGTGCCGAACATGATTTAAAACAATCTGTCTTATCACTGGGACAGAAAAATGCTTTTCTGTTAGAGATCATGGTTGAATAAACAAATAAATCAGTATTTGATTAAAGCAGGGTGATTTTGTGACATTACTTAACAATCACTTGGTTCAGTTACTAAGATTAAAGAGCACTCTTCTAAGAAATGTATGATAATAATGCAATTTTATAGTACTTAAGGCAAAGCAAGGATGTCAATCACAGAGACAGACTGATCCTGAAAAGATACATTTACATGAAATATGAATAGCCAAGCTACAAAATGCTTATATTAAAAGTGGTGAACTACAGTATTTTACAAATTATTTTTCACTTTTCACTCTTTTACTATTTTTGGCTACAAAACAAGAATGTTTATATATTGTTTTGTTTTATATATGTTTTACATATATATATATATATATATATATGTGTGTGTGTGTGTGTGTGTGTGTGTGTGTGTGTGTGTGTGTGTGTGTGTGAAATAATAAAATAAAACAAACTGTAACCAGACTGTTTTAAAAAATATTATGGAAGTCAATGGTGACCCAAAACAGTCTGGCAGAACAAATTCATACAGGTTTGAGTAAATGATGACAGAAATTTCATTTTTGGGTGAACTATTCCTTCAAGTTTGTAGTTTTGCAACCTTTCAAGTTAGCTTTTACAACAATGACGCATAAATAAATCCGTTATAATGTGTGAGATTTAATGTCAACCTACATACCTACAAAAACACAATGCCAAAGCCACATAAAAGCACAGGATTAAGATATTACCTCAGCCTTTTGAAAACATCTGTAGCTGATCGTAAGTCATTAGGCGGCAGTTTATTTTTCTAATATTAAAATGACTGACAGTCAGAAAAACAGTAACAACAGCATATGATGATATATGTAGTGAGACAGCAGACATAATCATGTATGGATAAATCTAAAATGACAGCTTTTGAACAAACAACGTCAGCCCAGACGAGTTTTCTCTTTGTTCTGTTTTCACAAATACATATCGGTTGTCTCTTGAAAAGTGTTCTGTGAGTAATGGGCGACCCCAGACACTTTGGCTCTCAAGCGCTGTATTTGCTCAAGTTGCCACGATCCTGAGCGCTGCTGTTTCCGCTAAACACAAAATCACCTGGAAAGCTCGTCTGCTCTTGTTGCTTTTGGAGACTTTTTCGACCAACTTTCCTACCACTTTGGCACGTCGTCAAGAGAGGACATAGGACACCGGAGGAAATCCATGATAGAAAACCATCTCGTTTCCATTCAGAATTGCAATATAAAGCAAGAGATTGGCATCTGCTCTTATAAACAGCTTTGACAGAGGCTGAAAGGAGAAAATTCATGGCGAAAGCCATTATGATTTATCTATTTTGAACTCTTGCAGACAAGAAATGAGAGCAATTTTCGACCAAATGGCTCTGAACTTTAAAGCTACCTCGTAAATCTCACATTTCTAATATCCCTGGTTATGAAATGTTTTGCCTGTTCGGACTGACGCGTTTCACTGATAGCATTATTATTTAAAAACACTTTCAGACTTTACTATGTTTATACTGTAAATACAATTTTAAACATCGCACGTTTGATTTAAAAGTGCGGTGCAGTCTCTGAACTTATTTCCAGACTTGAAAGCCACAAACAAATGTTATGGTGATTTCTCTTCCAGAGTGCATCATGGGAGAACACCACCAAGTTGTAAGAGTGGGAGGTTGTGCAGGGATTCCTTTCCAGCCTTTCCTGAGCTGGAGGTTGCTTGGTGTAATTGATTATGCTGCTGATCCCATCGTTATTTCAGCAGACTTTTTTAGCTGACTGTGGACATAATACTTCAATGACATGCAAACAGCATCATTATTGGGTGTTGCGTTGGCCAAGGTAGATTTAAAGACTTCACTCTGGAGTACGTGATTAATAACCAGATCTTTTGTCTGACAACAGCTCCAGCTTTTCTTGGAGCGTGTCCACTTCGACTCAGCCCACAGACCATTTCGCGGCGCTGAATTATGGAAAAACAATTACACCCAAATCTTGTGAAATTACCTGCATTCAACAGCGTTTCCTCCGCAGACAATTCCCTGAGCTGTGGTTTCTTTACAGGCTTGTGTACTTTATGTATATCCTCTGTGTTGATTAAACACACTCTCTCTCTCTCTCTCTCTCTCTCTCTCTATATATATATATATATATATATATATATATATATATATATAATTTCAATCAGTTGAATAGTATGCACTACTTTACCTGCATACATACTGTAAAGTACACACATGTAAAGCAGTATATACTATATGGCAAATATCAGCCTATCGTTTCTATCGTTTAAAATATAAACTGTATTATTGCACAGCCTTCAGTTTGTTCTCTTTAACTCACTGGATGGGAATGTTTTATGTGATATTCCAGTTTTACTGTTTATTTCGCAGCTTTGGATGGAAACGTGTACTTTGACAATCGCTAAGCAAATAAGTTTAACTTTAACTTATGTTTCTGACAGTTTAGTGCATGTCGTAAAATATTGCGTCACAAACGAGTAATGGAAATGCTTTATGGTTTTTGACTTTTAAAAAGAGTTCATGTAAATATTACTGGAATGCACTTGTTGAATCATTATAGCCACGTAACTAAATGTCTCTTTTCCCTGATGGTGTCTTTGCGTTTTAATAGAAACGCACCCAATTTGCTTTTTTTTTTTATAAAAGGATTGATTTCACGTTTGGACGGACACCCAGCTATTTTCAAACTAACTATAACTAAAACCAAATTAAACTAAAGCTGCATTCTGTTCATTTAATCTTCCAAACAGGGAAACCATCAGTAAAGCTGTCAATGTTGAAGCAGATGTGTAACTCCGTAACGGCAGGATTTTTAGGATTTTTTAATCTTTTGGCTCATGCTGTGGGAGGGATTCTTCCATGCATTCCATACAGCTGGAGGAGAAACATCAGAACCGAGGAGAGAAATGGAAACACATGATACGGTCAACTCAGAGCTTTACTTCTCAGAACTCAAGGAAGGGAAACGCACTGCTATTTCCAGCTTTGAGCTTTGCAGCTGCATGGTGAACCTAGGCACCATAAAATGGTTGTTTAGGCTAGCTCACGTTTGCTTGCGTGCTCTGTGATCAGTGAGATGATTAGGGAAAGCCTCCGTAGATGTTACATATAAAACACAGCGTATTATTTCCTCCTCTTCCAATCTAAACTGTAAACTGAAGCCAGCCATGATTTATTGCTATTTTTCTCCTGCCTGATAAAAGAAACAAAATCTGTACGTTAATGACCGAACATATAAACTAAGAGAACAAACGAAACAAACAAAACTTTACATCTCATACACTAATCACACACAAGCACGCGTTTTTTGTACAACCCATATGTGAACAGTTTCACAGAAATTATAATTTTATAATTTAGCTCACACTTAATGTTTTCAAATGCTTTATGTTAAGCCTGCATTTATAGTGCATTATAACACTATACCTAAAGCATTATAAATGCATTGAAAAACATGCAAAATGTTGTATCATCTCTTGATTAATACATTATATACACTATAATGCATTATAATACTTTTACGAGTATGATCCTTTATAAGACATTAGTAATTTATAATCCCCATGGTAATATATCATAAATCTTGACATTGAGGTTTATTTAAGATCAATGCAGTGTCTTACAACAGTTTATGAGATGCTGTTGAGTGTATTCTGGAAGGCTAATGTTCATTTTAGTGTGAGCTGTAGTTTAAGCTCACTAGTAACCCTTTTTCCATCCAAAAAAAAATGCAATATGATTATGTTGAAATTACAATAAAAACGTTCAAAGTAAATGTGTCATATATATGCAAACAGGAATCGTTCACCCAAAGGTTCTGTCGTTATTTACTCTCATGTCATTTCAATCATGTATGAATTTATTTCCTCTGTTAAATGATCCCAAATGAAAAAGACGATTGCATTTAGGCCTAAACAAAAAGTGCTCTCTTGTGTTTTAGTTGGTAGAAACTTCAGAGTATCATTGCTGCAGCATTTGCCCAAATTGAGACTCTAAGTTAACAGTCTGAATTGAATGTGAAATGGTTGCTGACAAGAGCCTAGCTGTCAGCAGTTGATAAAAGACAGTGCATGTCTTTCTCGTGAGTTACCACGTCCTCGGGATCTATATACAAAAACAGACACACAACACAAGCGGTGTAATCTCACTCACAATTTGAGATGGTTCTTTTAATGATTCAGTTATACTCAAATCTGGCAATCCTTTCACTGAAACAATTCAATCAATCTGTCGTAGCAGTTATGACTCACTGAACTGCATGTTATCTTTACATCTTGAAACAAAGCTAATTTCATGCACTGAAGGCTCATAAGACTCAAATCGGTGCTTTTTTTGTATTTAGTCTTTCAAAATAAATGTGTTTAAAGGGTACATTAAATTAACATTCTCATCTCTTCACACTTTTTGCAGCACAACGCGTATTTCCTTTGGAGTACGATGCAAAAATGGTCTCCTCTCGCAGATATTTCAAAAGCAAAGAGAATAGGTTCTGGACGCCTGTGCTCATATGTAACTTCTAGTCTATGAATAATGATACGTGTCCAATGATTCATCTAAATTATAGGGTGTCTGAAATGTTCTGTCAACCATTAATTCACTGATAGCGATTTCTCAATCATCAGTATTCACATTGTATTAATTTAGTCTGGCTGCTACCTGAAGGTCTATATTAGAGTGGAAACGAGGTACATCAATAACACTGATAGATGATAGGCGGTCAGGATCTATGATTCATACACTCTTAAAAACAAAGCTTTCTTTTTTTTCAGTAATGCCATAGAAGATCCATTTTGGTTCACAGCAAACACTTCTCAAAAGAGCAATTGAGTTTCTTAATGCAAAGAACGTTTAAAAAAGAAACAGAAAGTTTGGTTAGACTTTATTTTGATAGTCCACCTTAGACATTCTACTAACAATAAGCAACTTTGTAACTACATACAGAACGGCGGATGACTCCGGTAAGACCAGAGGCGGGGGATTGTGCATTTATATTAACAATGCTTGGTGCACAAACTCTGTTATCGTTGGGAGACACTGCTCAGCCAACCTAGAGTTTCTCATGGTTAAGAGTAGACCGTTTTATCTGCCTCGGGAGTTCACATCCACCATCATAACTGCTGCTTATATTCCACCCGATGCTGATGCCAAGCTTGCTATGAACGAACTTCATGCAGCCATCAGTAAACAACAGTCTACTCACCCGGAGGCTGCATTTATTGTTGCGGGGGATTTTAATCACTCTAACTTGAAGGCAGTCCTCCCTAAATTTCACCAAAACCAGAGGAAACAGAACTTTGGACCATGTATACACAAACATGGCTGAAGCCTATGCTGTGACCCCCTCCCCATCTAGGACAATCGGATCACCTTTCTTTGTTCCTCACCCCAAGTACTCCCCCTCATCAACCGTGTGAAGCCATCAGTGAGAACCATCAAAGTCTGGCCAGCGGGGCTGACTCCACACTCCAGGACAGGTTTAAACACACAGACTGGAGTATGTTTGCTTCCCAGGCTACCTGTGGCTCTCTCACACGGATATAGACCACTACACTTCCTCTGTTCTGGATTACATCAACACCACCATAGACAGTGTTACTACCCAGAAACAGATCACCACATACCCAAATCAGAAGCCATGGATGAACAAGGAGGTGCGCCTTCTGTTGAAAGCACGCAACACTGCCTTCAGATCAGGTGACGCACAGGCCCAGCACTTCCAGGGCAAATCTGAAGAGGGGCATCAAAAGGCCAAGTACTGCTGCAAGCTGAAGTTAGAGGAGCACTTTACCAACTCTGACCCTCGACGCATGTGGCAGGGCATCCAGGCCATCAGTGATTACAAACCCAACCACTCCACCCCCACAGCACCTAATGTCTTCTTCCTGAACGAGCTTAATGACTTTTATGCTCGCTTTGAGAGGGACAATAATGAAACGGTCACCAATATCACCCCCTCAACCGACCCACCCATCACACTCACCTCCTCAGAGGTTTACACTGCACTAAGCCGGATCAACGCGCGCAAGGCTGCTGGACCAGACGGTATCCCTGGACGCGTACTACGGGCATGTGCAGAGCAGCTCGCTGGGGTATTCGCGGACATTTTCAACATGTCCCTTGCCCAAGCAGCTGTACCAACATCCACCTCAAATCTTCAAATCCACCTCCATTGTGCCAGTGCCAAAAATCTCTAGCCCAGTGTGCCTAAACGACTACCGCCCTGTAGCACTCACACCCATCGTTATGAAGTGCTTTGAGCGACTAGTCTTGTCACATCTGAAGGACTCTCTGCCTTCCACACTGGACCCCCACCAGTTTGCCTATCAAGGCAATAGGAGCACTGAGGATGCAGTCTCCATCGCACTGCAGTCCGTACTCACACACTTGGACAACAAAAATACTTACGCACGGATGCTGTTTGTTGACTTCAGTTCAGCATTCAACACGGTCATACCCTCTAAGTTAATCACCAAACTCAGAGATCTGGACATTAACACCTCACTGTGCAACTGGGTTATGGACTTCCTGACCAACAGACCCCAGCATGTTAGGTCAGGCCACATCTGTTCCACCACTATCACTCTCAACACCGGTGTACCACAAGGCTGTGTGCTGAGCCCCTTCCTCTACTCCTCTCTTCACCCACGACTGCAGGCCTGTGTTTGGATCTAACTCCATCATCAAGTTTGCAGATGACACTACGGTGATCGGTCTCATCAGCAACAACGATGAGACTGCCTACAGAGAAGAGGTCCAGCATCTGGCCACATGGTGCAAAGACAATAATCTGCTCCTTAACACCACCAAAACCAAGGAGCTCATTGTGGACTTCAGGAAGGTGAGAAGAGGCTCACATGATCCCATCCACATTAATGGGATTGCTGTGGAGCCTGTCTCATGCATCAAGTTCCTGGGAACCCACATCTCGGAGGATCTGTCCTGGACCACCAACACCTCCAGCCTGGTCAAGAAGGCTCACCAGCGTTTATTCTTTCTGAGGAAACTTAAGAAGAACCAGCTGTCCTCAGCCATCCTGGTGAACTTCTATCGCTGTACAATAGAGAGCATCCTAACAAACTGTGTCACAGTCTGGTATGGGAGCTGCTCTGTTGCTGAGCGTAAGGCACTGCAGCGGGTGGTGAAAACTGCCCAGCGCATCACAGGAACTCCACTTCCATCCATTGAGGAGATCCAGAAGAGACACTGTTTGCGTCGAGCACGCAGTATTCTTAAGGACTCCTCTCACCCTGCCCACAAACTGTTTTCCCTCCTGCCATCCGGCAGGCGATTCAGATTCCCCCGGACTAGAACAAGTAGACTGAGGAACAGCTTTTTTACCAGAGCTGTCTCACTACTGAATTCTACCCCCCACTGATGTCTGCCCCACCCACCCCATTAAAAACAAAAATACAAAAATGCACTGTTAACATTCATTGCACTCCACTGTATATATCTTTGTAAATGTATGTACATATCCACTGTACATACTCTTGTAAAATTGTCTATACATATCCTGTATATCCTGCTCTTTCTTATGTACATAACGATCTGTAAATTGTTTACACATAATCACTGTAAATTCCCCCTTCCCATCTGTAATTTAACTTGTACATATCACATATTTATCTTTGTAACTTATATTTATATTTGTACCTATATCCTGCACTTGCTGCTTATTGCACTCCTGGTTAGACCTAAACTGCATTTCGTTACCCTGTACTTGTACATGTGTAATGACAATAAAGTTGAATCTAATCTAATCTAATCTAATGTCAACTAATTCTCATTCATTCATAACTAAGTGTCTGCTCATTTTCAGAGTAGACTGTTAGGGTAGGTTTAGGAGAATAAGTTGGACATACACTTGCAAAATTTTTGATAGTCCGTATTCTGTTGTGAACCCATCAAAATAAAGGGTTAAGATATTAAGCAAACAGTCTACTAACACTGCTAGTTGACATGTAGCTGCAAAGTTTGATTGGCTTTGATTGGTCAACCCAAAGCAGTTGTAAATTAAGGCTGGAATACTTTACATGACTTTAAAAATCTGAACAGATTTTTAAAACACGGCATCATACACTATCAGACATTAAAGTTGTTCTGATCACAACAAACGTGTGCCTTGTTGCTAGGTGACGCACATCAATTTAAAAAATGTTTTCCAAAATCGTCTGAAAATATCAAACATGTTTGATATACTCCGACCGGATGGAATCAAAGTCTGAAGCTGTCTGTATGTGACCGTCATACACTATCAGATTTTCCGTGGAATTTGTCAGCTTTAATCTGCAGACTGACTCTGACAATATTCACCTAGCTTGAACTCTGTTCGTTCTGTAAAGTTGGGTGTAAATCAGGGAAAAACATCTTTTGTGTGCTGCTTGGCAACCACTCTGCTGGAAACACAAACCTTTCGAGGAACTACATTGTCTGACGGAAGAATGATTTTTATTTTTTTATATCATTACACTTTATTCGCTCCCTTTTATTGTGTGAAACCTTACTATGGAATAACCATTTAATAAAAGCGGTCATTTTTAGTTTAGCCACAAACCACTCAGTTTGCTTCAAACTTGCAATGAAAGAACCACCATCAACCATTTAAATGATGAATCGTATTGCTTGATGCCACCCATTTAGAAGGTAAAATAGTTAACTAAGTGAAACATGGCCACCCTGAAGAAGAGATTCCCACAATTCCCGTGAGATCTACTGATGCAGAAACCCAAATGTGCTTCAATCCACACCAACAACGACCAAATTGTGTTTGTTAATGGCGTTGGATTATCAATGACTCATCTGTCCAGAGCTACAAGAACGTTCCATGATTATTCCTCGATTGATGTCATCACTGATTCATTTTCCAAACGCACAGGAAACGTTCTAACCCAGACAATATCAGCGAGGTGTCCATTGTCGAGCATTCAATCCTTGTTTGGGTGGCTAGATGGCTTCTACAGGGAAAATGTCAAGATAAAGCAATTAAATGCATAAGAAGGCAATGAGTGTTTCAGAGTTATATGTCTTTTTTCATTCTCACAAGAAATGCAGTAGCTGTCTTTCTTATGTTGTCCCTCTCGCTCATAAGCTTCCTTTCTCTGCTGTCCAGCACATGTGGTCTGTATTAAATCATTGGCAAGAGAGTTAATCTGGAATCTTCCTTTGGTGGACGTGGTCCAGGCAGACTTTCACTCATTCCCCGCTGACAGATCTTAGTGGAAAATCTCCGTCCATTTATGCTGTGAAAATACTCACACTCAGTCTGCTCGAAACCACATATGAACAAACAGCATTGTAGTACTACCGATGCTACAACCGTCGAAGCATTTTTATATCATTACAATTCTGGGAAGTTGACACTCATCCGAGATATGCTTTTCCTTTTTTTGTCTGGCAGTGTACATAAAGAGTTTTGGTAACACTTTAGAAGAGGGAACATTATAAAAGACTATTAACTATTACTTTTCCCTCAGTAAATACCTCATTTGCTGCTTATTAATAGTTAGTAAAATAGTTGTTGGTTGGGGATTGGTAGGATTAGGGTTGCAGAATAAGATCACATAGAACAAGGCATTAATTACTACCAATTAATGGGCTAATATTCTAGTAGTAATATTCTAGAATAAAGTATTACTGGAGTTTTCTTAAGTTTATCCGCTCATTCCTGTAGCTACCTGTTTATTCACAATTCAGCTTCTTCCACCCTCATCTGTCAAGTGAAAATAAGACCAGTATTGCCTACATCAGGGTTCCTCAAATCTTACACTGGAGGTCCAATGCACTGCAGAGTTTGGCTCCAACCCTGATAAAACTCACCTACCTGTGATTTTCTAATGATCCTGAAGACACTGGTTAGCATGCTCAGGTGTGTTTGGTTAAAAAACAATCATTGCTGTAGATGCATTGAAATGGGAGACAGGGAGTCCACGATTACAGGACGGCATAATGAATTAAATAATTGTACCCGTAATACTGAATTGAGTTTAATATTTTAATAGCCAACCAAACGCAGTTTACACAAAGAAAAAAATGTTCCCAGCGAGTGAACAGCACAAACTGCAGGAAGTCACCCGAATGAGCCTGTGTTATTAGTTTTACCAGTTATCTGGGGAAAAAAACTGACCAATCAGAACCGAGTATTCACGAAGCCATGTAATTGTGCATAATGCAACCACGGTTAACCACTGATCAATTCAGTGTTACACTATTTTAAATTCATAATTATAATTGTAATGCATCATAGCTTTTAGTGCATTTTACATTAAATGTTACCTTAAAGTGTTCTTTACAAACATTCTCATTGTATCTCCTTTTGAGGAAAGTTGAGTAAATGATATAATTATGATCTTCGGAAGATCTATTCTTTTGAAAGTTATGTTGTCCATGTGTGTACATTCAGGACTAAATGATCGTAAAAAATAAGAATCATCTCAGTTATGAGTATAACAATCTCCATATGGGACAATCTCCAGGGACCAGAATTACTATTTATCTGCTGGCACATGACCTTTAAGGTAATGCTAACAAGAAAGAATGCAAAACAGCCACGGATGCAGTACAGGCCGTTTTCCCATGGCTATATTAAAATATTCATGCAATCACATACAAGACAAGGTACTGTGATCAGACAATCTGATAGAGTAACCCAAACCCATTTTACACCAACATATGGCAGCACTTACATGATTTTGTAACTCTCTTTTTCCATCTGTATTCACTTCTGTCAAACATTTTCCTTATTCCAGCTCAGGCTTTCTATCTTTGCAAGCTCACATGTCGCAGACCACATCTAAAATGGCTGCTGGCTGCAAGAACCAAACTGTCAGAAGTTGATAAAAGAGTAGCACACACTTCAAAATGGTGTTTAAAGTTGGAACATTTGGAGTTTGGGAGTGATAATTGCATACTCGCATGCAGATTTTCCTTATTTAGAGTTCTATTTATAAACAGCGACCACAGAGAACGTATAGACTGAATTTATTTGAAGATATTTAAAAATATAGTATGTAATTTTTTCAATTTTAAAATACTTTCTGCAATTTAAGTCAACTATAAAGCTATTTGTAATTAGACTCCCAAAAAAGTCAACTTTGCGGCTCTGTGGCATCTTTAGAAACATTGCGTGTGTTCTTTCAACTGTCTTAAGATTGGACATCGCGTTTATACATATCGGAAAATTCTCTTTTTTTCTCTTCTTTGGTTAATTAAGCCACTTTTACATAAGTCATTTTTAGCATATCATAAAATTAATAAATCTGACAAAGAGAATATTTAAAGCAACTGAATTTTTGAATCTTGCAACCATTATCGAATTGTTCAAAGTTGGCAAAGACAATAAAACAAAGAATGTTAATTTTTAGAATACTTTGTCCAATTGAGACAAAAAAGCTTTATTAACACCAGGGCCTGGTGACAGTACTTAATTCACCTGGTCATAGAAGAAGCAAATGCTGTGTGTGTGTGTGTGTGTGTGTGTGTGTGTGTGTGTGTGTGTTTGGTTTTGGTTTATACATACTTGTGGGGAATTAAACCTGATTAAACACATGCTCATGGGGACTAAATTGAGGTCCCCACAGGTACAGAAGCTTATAAATCAAGCAGAATTTCCTGCAATGGTAGGTTTAGGTTTAGAGCAATATAAAATATGGTTTGTACAGTATAAAAACCAAAATGTTGTCAGTAATACAGTCAAACCTGTCAGGCACAGATTTGTTAGCCAGGCCACACTTGTAAGATAAGCTTGTAAGTGGGTCAGATACATTTTTTTTCTCTCTAGTTATTGTTTGTGTGTTGGTTTGGTTGACAGGTAGTGAATGGGTTAAGAGATATTTGAGGATGGCGGCCATGTTTTTCAAGATAAGCAATCCACAATCAATGGCCCTTTGGACAAAAACACTTGCCAATTTTCTGAAGAACCAGACTAATATGTAGTTTTGTTACAGCAATATTTTTCCTGTCATACTGCCACCAAGTAGTGATATTTATTATGTGACGACAGATTGAGTCTATACTAAACATACACCAAACATACAAAATATCTTATTTCTTCTAATAGCTACTAATATAACATTACAGCCAAAGACTCAACCACCAACAAAATAGCCATTAGGTTTTGTTTATGTTCGAGAGTTGTTTTGGAGAACACGCTCTTCGAATGTTGCCATGTCCGCTTATTATGAGCAATGATTAATAATCGATTGTTGTTTAGACTATAAAGTAATGCATTTTATGGAGATAATGAAGGTGCAGGTCACAATATTTTGGTATGCGGCTTATTTCAAAGATAATACTTTTGGATTCAAGTTTATTATAGACCTCATGTGTCGGAGTGTGCCGTCGTGGTAGCTCTACAGCAGTGTTGGGTGTAACTAATTACTACTCTTAGTTTTCTCTAAACAGTGACTTCTTATGTAATTGAACTTAAGACTGTGTATGGACTGCAGAACATTTACATACTGTACCAAAGTGGATTTAACATTAAAAGTTAAATCCTAATCTTAAAATGCATGTGTTGTATGTACCCTTCTTACTTTAAATACTTTGGTGAGTTAATAAGAATATGGGTAACACTTTAGTGTCCAGTTCTCACTGTTAACTATCTGGCAATTAGTATGAATATTACTGGGATATTGGCTGTTTATTATTACTTAAAATGCACATATTAATAACTTATTCTGAATCCTTAGTCATACCCAATTTGTAAACTTTACAACTACTTCCCTAATAAGCAGAAATTACTATAGAAGTACACTGAAGCATAAGTCATAGTTAATAGCAAATGCCATTAGGCTGAAATCATTCATTACCTTTAATACAAAGTGGAAGATAGAAGTCAATGAGTGCAGCGCTGAAAAAAGCTCTTTTTTTAAAGCAAGATCTGGCAACCCTCTTTCCTCCACAGAGCTGATACATTCAAACACCGCATCAGCAGCTCATTCATTTTGCTTCTACCTACATTTTCACTCCTGTAAACTACTGAACCGTGTGTGTACAGAACAGAATTAAGAACTAAAAGGTGAGTGACAACGGCCACTGTGCCATTAGAGTGATGTGAAAACAGTGGAGGTCTACGAGATGTTCTCGCTGCTGTATGCTCTTGCACACTTCCTTTCAAGAGAAACATTGCGGTGTCAGAGATGCAGAGGGAGCTCCTTTAACTCAAAAGTTCAAAGAGAGAACTTCTAAGTGTGGAAGTCTGAGTTTGGCGGGGGAATGTCAAGAGTGTCTGGAGTCACACAGCGTGATCCGAGGAAAAGAGTGGAGCCCTGCGGTTTGTAAACAAATAGCCCGTATGTCTCACGCAGTCAGTCTCTCATCCCCACAGCTTTTGCTCCTCTGAGATTGAGCACTTTATTTTTCCACAAAATGAAAACCTCTCTCACAAGCGCAATGCATGAAACAGGAACTAGTTGCAACATAATTACTAGTTTAGAAGTTCATGGGGTTCTTATCGTATCTGTGTTCCAGAACCTCTAAATGCATTATTAATCATCAGTGTGTCTGACTGTCTGAAGATTTTTTGGCAATGGTTAGACATGGATACTGTCATTTTAACGAGCCATTAGAGACTCCTTTAGGGCCGTTAGAGTAAAGGAAAGGGTTATTTTTTTTTCTTCTGATCTCATTTCAAAATCAAAATCTCATTTCAACACTTTTGATAAATGGTTATGGCATTTTTTTGTCATTTCATCTAAATATAAAATTTGTGAGATTTAGGGAGTTTGGAGGTTAATTCATCTAATTTCTATGATCTGTTCCTATCCAAAGATGAGAATTTAACTGGAAAATTGAATAAAGTACCGTTTCCATCCAAAGAGCCAAAGAGAATAAAACTGTTGGTTCCTAATAAAACGACACTAAACATCACTAATAAAAGAAGTACTGAATATAATCATTTTCAAATATAATAATTACTTGCACCTCGGAGCGAGAAGATGTAAATTGTCACTATCATTGCTTTTTGGAAGTGAATGCTGCTGTTTGGGATCGCAAAAAAACAGTATGCAGAAATACTTTGATGACTTTGCATTTCAGAATGACCAAAACAACATTTAAGATGCTGTGCAACCAGATCGGTCCACTGCTTTGTCAAGTTATCCCATCCCATGATTTTTTAGGCACATGTGGAATTTATTTGGTAGATGTGTTTCCATTGTTGTTTATGGGGATTTATTAGATAAAAAAGTTTATCTTATACTCAGTTGTTCACATAAGTTTTTTTAGAAGATTTTATATGGCATAATGTTTTTTGTTGTAGTTTTTTTGTATGACACTGTGTTTTCTTGAATATCTTTGTGTGTGTGTGTTTGTGTGTGTGTAACAATTAATAAGGTATTGTGGATACATCACTGTTTTTAGATTTGTGGGGTTAAAATTAGACATTTGGGGTAAAATTCATATCTACATTGTTATACAGAGTAACTAGATCTAACATTATACTATGGGCCTGTTGAATGCTTAAATATGATTAGTTGAATAGTTCCAGACTGGTCTTGACTGCATTATCACTTCACCAAATGATTCCAGTTGATGATTTCAGTCAAATCACTGGTGAATCATGATTGTTTTGTGAAAACGTTGTTGCACAGATTTAAGGTATGCATTTTACACACTTAATGAAGGAGACCCAAGTTCATAAGGACGTCGAGTTTATAGTGATGTCAAGTATGTCATTTCATGTTAAGCCCTGTTTGCGGCATTGGTTCATGGTTTTTCATGTTATCTCACATCCCAAAATACATGTTGTTGTTTTTTTACATTTTCTTCCCTCACATTGCAGTACTTCACTCAGCTGCTCTATCAGAAGTTTGAGTGATGTTGCTTTGGCATGCAAACCTTTCTCCCTGAGGGAAACACTGTACTGATGTGTACAATATTTCATGTTGCTTTTCACATTTGTTTCATCAGGGCCTCTATAGTGTCAAACATATTGGGTTGAGAGAGTTATGTGTGAAATGTTTTCCTCTACAGATTACAGAAGGTCAGCATCAAAAGGTCTAAAACAATTGGTATTGCAAAACTTAAGTAAATATAACAATTCAACTTTATATATGCTAATTATCCTATTCATGACATCATAAAGTCATACTTGAACAGTAAAAACAGCAAGGAAATCTCTTCTCACCAAGCCATTTGATCCAACAGACAGCAGCAGCAGTAATATAAAATAATTGGCAATTAGTATGAATATTACTGGGATATTGGCTGTTTATTGTTACTTAAAATGCACATATTAATATCTTATTCTTCAAGGCCTTATTCTGAGTCCTTAGTCGTACCCAATTTGTAAACTTTACAACTACTTCACTAATAGGCAGAAATTACTGTAGGAGTACACTGAAGCATAAGTCATAGTTAATAATTAATGTCATAGCAAATGTAATTAGGCTGAAATTTTGCTGATAAGAAACATTTTTATTATTATTATTATTATTATTATTATTATTATTATTATTATTTAATATAATTATTTAGAATTGAAAGATCCAAAGATCAGTGTTTATCTGAAATAAAAATGTGACAAAAAATTATAGAAATTAATACTTTTATTTAGCATGATTTAAATTTATCAAAAGTGATTATAAAGACATTTATATTTTTCCAAAAGATTTCCATTTCAGATAAACTCTTCTTGTTCTTCTGAACTTGGTTAAATCTGTACAAAGCTCATTGTTCTAGAAAAGTGAGGTGTGCTCTGATTGGCCAGCTATCCCGTGCGTTGTGATTAGTCGAATACTGCAAGCATCTGATGAAAATGTTATGCCCCTTACCATAACGTGATGCTGTCCCCGGCGCATTTGTGATCAGAGAAATGACAAACAATAAGCAATAACATTACCCTTCACTGCTCAAAACTCATGTTTGAATAGTAAGTAGCAGGTTCTTTTAACAAGAAAACGTAATTTGCTTAAAGGTTGTGAGTCAGAAGCGCCAGACTGTCCTTGCAGAGTTGGAATTGCCTCACTTTATAGCAGGGGTCATGGAGGGCCGGTGTCCTGCAGGGAGTTTAACTTCAACCCTAATCAAACACACCAGCTAATTAAGGTCTTACTAGGTATACTTGAAACTTCCAGGCAGGTGTGTTGAGGCAAGTTGGAGCTAAACTCTGCAGGACACCGGCCCTCCAGGGTCAAGTTTGATGACCCCTGCTTTATAGCCTCTGTGCACAGCCAGCATAGGCTGCCCTGCAGGTTTTAGGAATCAGTTCTGCTGAAATGTGCTGAACACACTCTAACATTTGTGTTGAACTGTTCTGGAACTTCCAGGGTGTGCTGTAAGAAGGAGCGCATGACGATTTAACAATAACAGTTTTTAATAATCCACAATAAGGTAAATTCCATAATGAAGGGTAACACACACACACACCCTCACACAAAGGTAGTATTGACAAGACCGGACAACCTGACACATGAACTTATAAAGAGAAGGAAACGACATTGACTGATGAGACATACCTGAACGTAATGACACGATTAACACAGAACAGAAACTGGGTCACACGGAGCTATCACTATCACTGTGCTTCTTAAAGAGGACAGAACTAGAAATCAAAGTTTCACTTTCACAATGAAATTCAGCATCTCCTGAACATGGCACTCGCAGCAACACTACAGACAGTTCCGCCTACTTTCTTTACGTCAACATTTAGGCAGTGTTTGAAAAAAAACACTCATTTAATAAATGCACAGCCTAATAAATGAGTTTTAAGCGTGGATTTAAATGTGACTAATGTTTTAGCACATCTGATCTCTTTTGGAAGCTGGTTTCAACTGCGGGCGGCATAATAGCTAAAGGCAGAGTCTCCTTGTTTCGTGGGAACCCTTGGTATTTATAACTGATTCAATCCTAATGATGAGTGCTCTGTTAGATTTATATTCAGTGAGCATATCTGCAATGGATTGAGGTTCTAGGCCATTAAATGATTTATAAACGAATAAAGGTACTTTAAAATCCATTCTAAATGTTACTGGAAGCCAGTGTAAGGACCTGAGGACTGGTGTGATATGCTGAGAATTTCTGGTTCTAGTCAGAATCCTGCCAGCAGTGTTCTGGATGAGCTGCAGCTGTCTAATGTCTAATCTTTTTTGGGAAAGCCGTTACATTGTGGAACCTGAATCTGGTCAAAAGTGTTTAAAACACATAATTTCTTTTGTAGTATTGATTTCTGCATTGTAAATGTGTATATTAAAGTCACCCGCTATAGCAAAACAGTCAACCTTGAGGAAATCCTTCTGTGAATTCTCCAGTGAAGTCTGGAGAGTATTTTGGAGGTCTATAAATAATGATAAACAGTGGAGCTCCTTACAGCACAATCCACAGATATTCAAAAAAGTCCACAACTCTACTAGACCTCTGAACATGTCCTTTGGTTTCTGGTACCAAGACATTAGCAGCAGATCCTTTAAGTCCTTCAAGTTGTGAGATGTGGCCTGTATGACAGGATTTGTTGGTCCATCACATCCCATGTATGCTCAGTCAGACTGAGATATGGAGAATTCCTTGAAACTCTTTGCCATGTTTTCTCAATCCACTCCTGAAAAGAATTTGCAGTATGCACAAAAGTCAGCAGTCTTTAGCTAGGTGGCACATGTCAAACTAACCTTCATATAAATGCCAAGAACCATGTTATAAAGGCTGAACATTGCCCAGACCCAGATAACACTGCCTCCACTGGCCTGCCTTCTCCAGCTGAACAATTCACACACAGGCCATCACTAAGTTTAAAAGAAAACATGATAACAATAACAATATTTTAATATAAATATACTTTATTACTGTAGAAATACTCAAGACCATTTAAGAACACAGTCAACCTATATTTCCTTATTGGATTCATGTTTCATCTGCCATAGTTTCTCATTTTTGCTAATGTTAATCTTTTTTAAAGTTGTTCCTAATGGGAAAATATCTACATTCTTATACAGTTTTGATGTAAGCATTTTAGTTACTTTATGGTGGAAGGTTCAGTTAGCATTAGAGTTAATGAAGAAACACCACAGTTTCATTTTTAGCTTCATTTGTAGTTGTGGGACATTCATTGATCCCAAATAAACTTACCAAGACATAAACCAGACTGTTTACAGCACTGGGCAAGAATGACTCAGTGGAATGTGCTGTATGTATCACATAACAGCTTCTCGTACCAATCAGGAATGTTTCTCTTTTTCTAAAGAGTAATACACATGATTGAAAGTTTCTCTGCACTGGTATTGAAGAATATATTTTAAATATTCTTTTTCCCCCAAATAAAGATATTCCTTAGTCATTCAATCTATAGAAATTCTGTATTTTTGTACCGTCTATTCATCAAAATGGATTAGAATATAAAAAAAGAACAATAATATGATGCAGCATGACTGTTTTCAATAATTAAATATATATATTGAGCAGCAAGTCAACATAAAAGACCATGTGACACTGAGAAACAACAGAAAAAAGTTATTAATTAACTTAACTTATTTATAAATCATACATTTTCATAATGTGTTAATTTTTTTGAAATACACAGAATAATATTTTACAGTATTTTACAGTCTTAGTAAAATGTATTTTATAGACACCAAACTCTCGACTGGTAGAGTGGGATTTTCATTTCTCCGACATTTCAAACAAATCCAAAACAAATACTGATATATTTTCTTATGCTTGTTCGTCTCGTCTTTCTTTAGAGGCGCTGGTGGTGCTGTGAGTCTCAGAAAGCAAAGTTGATGTTCTAAGTGCAGCTTTTCATTTAACAAAACAAAAAGCGAGAGTACAAGACAAAAAAGGACAGTGAACTTAAATTAAACCAAGAACTATGACTAACTACAATTACAGCTTTAAAACACACACACACACACACACACACACACACACACACACACAAGACCTGACTAAGATTAAAGAGAAAATACACACAAAAAACAAACAGGGAAACAAGACTGATTAAAAAAACACTTGGATACAATAACCATTGACAGGAATAGAAAACATGAAACAAGATCTTCAAAGTAAAAAAAATCATGCACAGAATTACAAAATAAGATACAGACAGGAACGAAACTTAAAACATGAAACAAGGATCAACAAAAATGCTACAGTTGGCATTGTTCTATATATCGTTGACAGCGCATCTAGGATGGAGATAGAAAGATATTGAGAAGGAAGCCTGTTGCGTGATGGGTGGCAAACAGATGTATTTCCACAAAACGATTGCCTAGTTTCTCATAGACTATATGGAAGAGCACAAGAGCGTTTTTGAGAATCAGTCATGTCAGCAGATATATTATAGAGGAAAAAGCCTAAGAAGTGAGGTAAGAACTGAGGGGCGAAAGGAGAATGTGAGAAGAGATGGAAATCTCTCTTCTGACTGTAACTGTGGATGAGTGGGAGGAACGAGGGAAAAAAAGTGAATGGAAATGTGGAGAGGTTTACCAGAGGTTGTTATGGAAGGGGGTCGGAGGCAGTTTCCTGTAAACATGAAGCTGAGTTCATTTCACACCAGTGAGTAACTGGGGATCGTGAGACAGGAGATGGTGAAGTAGCCTAAACACGCTGAAGTCTCAGGTCGGCGTGCTGAATTTTCCAAGAAAGAAGAGTGAGTTGCTGTCTTTTGAGAAGAAACGGAAGAAAGTGTCCAGTTGATTGCGGTATGTGCCCGTAGGAGGCAGCCGATGACCACAAGGCGGTGAAAATGTCCGGTTTTCGAGCTACAAGTCACAAATACTAGCAAAGACTTGAACGTGTGTGTGCTCGTGTGCATGGTTTATGAGAACACAAATTTGTTTAATGACATGGGTAAGACAGAGGTATTACTAAGTGAAGGTGACACTTTTGGTGAAAAAGGACGAGTCAAAAAGGGACATAGTGTGGTTTTCTTGTTGTTGTAGATTTTTTATAAAAAAATCTATCTATCTATCTATCTATCTATCTATCTATCTATCTATCTATCTATCTATCTATCTATCTATCTATCTATCTGTCTGTCTGTCTGTCTGTCTATCTGTCTGTCTCTACCTAACTGTCTCTGTCTTAAATGACTTTTTAAGGATTTGTCGAGCCAACATCAAAGTTTATGTTGAGCTTTCTTTTTCCTAGTTTTATAATAAAACATCTATTTTTGGCAGGAAGGTTTGATTAGTCATTTCAATCAGATGAATCAGTCGTACTGATAAAGCAGACTCATATATGGTCATTCTTTCCATGAGAAAGTGAGGAGATATTCTCCAGTGGGAGCTGACAGCAGGCACCGGGTCTTAGGAAATCCTATGCCATTCACGTGACATTATCTCATACTCATGATGATGAAAGCAGCTGTGTCTAACTTTCTGTCTGACAAAGCACCAACCGAAGATAACCATTAAAAATGTTGTCACCTCTTGGCTATTTTCTAAACGGTTTTCCTTTAAACGGGAGCGGTAAACACGGGAATGCCGTGTTGTGGAATGATTCAAGGTTTAATGATTAAAACATTACTATATGACTTTCGCGCCATCATCAAAATGTCACATGGTTTAGAAAAATGCAAAAAATTAACAAAAATGTTCAACGAGCAAGTCAAGGAGCGATAGAAGTCATTTAACGTCATCTTAAATGTTTTTCAGATTAAAGGGTTTATTTTTACGATATACTACACAAAAATGTCAGTTTTGTCTGTGTGTCGCACTGAGCATTTTAGTTATAGATTTCAATACAACCCAGCACTGGGTAAAATATGTGATTGGGCTCTTTTGACACAGCAGTTGGATTTAAAGTTAACCCAACCTTCTAGGTAGTAACAAAAATGCAGGGTCAAAAGAACCAATAACTGGGTTGGTCCAAATTTTACCCAATGTATAGGTTGTATTGAACACAGAATCTTCCTATTGCTCTTTTACGGCAGCTGTGATTCCTTTCCGGTAACGAGAACTGCGTCCGGAGACGCTTTGGGAACGCCTTCTGCGTGACCACGCTCTGAATCTGCTGTAGAATCCGTCCAATGGACGGGCGCGACGTCAGGGCGGGTGACGTCAACAACCAGGAAAGTATAAAGGCACTTGCAGCAACCCGGCGTTAGCTTTTTGTCGTTCAGACCTTAAGCGCTTTCTGTGTCTCTGTTTGTTTGTCCGTGAGTCTTATTTGGTGTTGTTTGTCTAAAGAAAACGAATTCAAGAAGCACGTTATTGTATCACACAAACATGAATAAAAGTAAGGCTAAGGGCGTATGTAAAGGCAAGCCACGCTTGTTTAAGCCGTGTGTTTCCTTCCCCTTGCCCTCGCCACATCACGGGCAAAGATTCACACGAGCTTTGCGTGGCTTGCCCGGGAGCGGAGCACGCGGCGGCGGCTCTTGAGGGGTCTAATTGCCCTCGTTGTGAGCGTCTGCCGCTGCGAACGCTCCGCTCCCGAAAAGCTCTCTTTGAGGAGGGAGCTTTTAAAAGCGAGGACTCGCGGCTGCCGAGGCAGCGCGGCGTGCGAGTTCGTAGTGCTCGCTGTGCGATCTGCGTGACGAGGAGATGTAGAGCTTATTTTCCTCCTCTCACGCCAGATCATTAGCCCGCCCTGAGAATGAAACTCGTGGTAAGAAAGATCGTCCCGCGGATTCCTCTCGTCGTCCGAGCCGCCCCAGTCAATTGATTATGAGGAGCTGTTGGAGGTGGTTACTCGTGCCATAGCTAAATTAAATATTGATTGAACGGCCGAGAAACAAGCCGAGCCGCAGAAAAGCAAGCTCGTTGAGCATTTTTTGCGTGCTTGGCTGCCACCTTCACGCCGGAGCCTGCGGTTCTTCCCTGATTTAAATAACGAGGTATGTGCTCAAAACCATTCTCGGTGATTTATTATGGCAATGCGGCAGGTTTAAATGAACACGGTTACAGAGCGATGCCGAAGGTGGAACAGACGCTTGCAAGCTGTCCTCTGGTATGGCATCGTCCTTAAAGGCTCCAGCCTTGGCTATGAGCGTAGAGGTTGTACGCTAAGGCTTCGTAGGCAAGGCCGGAGCCTGTAAGGACGGTACTCGGCAGCAGGTCAAGCCGGTGCATGCCTGCACACGATGGCTGTACGGCAGGCTTACCAGGCTGACCTGCAGGCGTTTCATCCTTCTCCCTTTCGGGAGCCTAACCAGCAAAAGCTGAACTGTGTGTGTCCCGTGCGAGCACTGGACATGTGCGTTCACAAGGCAGCCTTGTGGAGAAGGTCGGACCAATTGCTTGTGTGCGTTGGTCCACCTAAGAGAGGTCAGCCTACTTCTAGATTGACCATCAGTAGGTGGATTGTCGAGACAGTCACGACTTGTTTAGAGTCCTCTGGTCTCCCCTCGCCGATGGGAGTCAGGGCTCACTCCACAAGGGGTATGGTGGCCTCTAAGGCCTATTTGGCTGCGGGTTGGTCCTCCCACCTCTAACTTCGTCCGGTTCTACGGCCTAGATGTCGGATGTCAGGGTCATCAGTCCCAGGTCTTCATGACTATGAAGCTAACGCCAGCTTTGCCGCACGTGCCTTTATACTTTATACTTTTTATACTTTCCTGGTTGCTGACGTTACCCACCTTAATGTCGCCCCCTTCCATTGGAGGGATTCTACAGCAGATTCAGAGCATGGTCACTCAAGGCATTCCCAAAGCGTCTCCGGACACAGTTCTCGTTCTCTCAAGGAACCATGGTTATATTCATAACCTGTATACGGTTTCCTACAGTGGCCCAGTAGTGCACAACACAAAGAAATCTACACATAGTCCACAACACAATGAAACAGAAACAAACTGCAACACAAACAACATCAGCCAACCTGGTCTTGAAAAATACGTACCTCTGTGCACTTTTTACGTACCTTAAGTTTCAAGTTCTGTAGGTAAAGTCTGACAATTTTATTACGTTGATATAGGTTTCTATTGTGATTCAATATCTGTGTAAAGTTGCTAAAAGTAAATGCTCTATTGTGTTGGAAATATGCCTTGCACCAAATCCAACCCTAAACCTACCCGATAGTGTTAACAAACACAAAACTGATTTAAAATGCTAATGTTCATGCTAATGTTCAGCTTCCTTTATACACAGATTTTCCCTGTTTTGTCAAACTTTGTTGAATTGAAACTGCACGATTTTAGCCCTGAATTTGACTCTCAGACAAGTATTGAGATCTTATTTTCTTATTCTTCTTTTTCTGCTGTCCTCTCGAGTAAATCTATGTACTCCATGATCTACCAATATGTACTTGATGGTAAAGTGCACAAAAAACTGCACAGGTACCTTTATGCCACGAGGCCAGGTAAAACAATTAAGATGGACACAATGGACACAAGCCACAATGCAATGAAATTAGCACAACACAGTGGAATTAGCACAAAACAATTTGTCCAATGCGTTATGTTGTGCCTTTTTCGTTTTTGTTGTGCACTACTAGGCTACGCCTCAGAGGCAGCTTTTGTACCTTTATTTTTCAGAGTGTACTGCTGTAGCTGTGTACAATAAACTAACTAAAAAAACAAAGTAATGAATAATAGAAATCGAATCAAAACTAAACATTTATTTTAAGGTCTTGTTTTGAGAACCTTGCTGCAGTAAAACTGTGACTAATAAAACTAATAATTTCTATTCCTTTTGGCTTCAGAAAGGTCATCACTGATCAAAGACCCTTGACATCGGTCAACACTCAGTGGAGTATTGCAGCCAACATTGGAAGGGCAATACAGCATTAAATTGGTTGCGTTGTAAACTTGGCCTACTGGACCGAACAACATGATCAGGGGCCAAGATGGCTAATGTTCAGATGGAATCCCAGCTGATTCAATTATACTGCGTGAAACAATGAAAGCATTTGTGTTTAGGGTTACAACCTGTTGGCTTACTGTAACGCTACAAACCAGCTACAACTTATCTGTGTGAATGAAACCTCATTAAATCTCTATTAAACCTGCCTTTATTAAAGCCTTATTTAAACAGTTAATAGCGCCCATGCCTCCGTGTGCCACTGAAGTAGTCCAATGTCTCAAAGACTCAGGCATATGTTGTTATTTACTGAAAACTGCAGCTCACTGGTGCTCAGTTGTGCGGCCAATCAAATAATTCAAAAATGCCATGTGACAGAATAATTCCTTGGCTGCTGACGGCGCTGATTGGCTGATGGCATCCATGTAAAAGGCAGGAAAATCCATTTGTGTCATCTGCCACATTACATAATTCATAAGGAAATCATCGAAAATCAGCACTACTGTGGGCACACTTTTATAGGATGTCTATTTCCAGTGCCTTTTATTATCAACGGTTCCATCATCGCTTTCAGAGAACAATGTGCAAATGAAGCCGCTGCCATGGAACATAATCAATTCCATAAACCAAAGCAGTACACTCATTATATATTGTTAAAATGAAGTAAATGCCCTTCTTTGGATTATGCCAAAGGAATAAAAACACATTTCCTCTGAGATTGTCATTCAGTAAATTGTACTTCTTGGGAGCTATATGAGAGCGCTCCAAAAATTGAGCTCATGCAATACGCAAGTTACAGAAGGCCAAAAACCGTCAAGGGAAAACTCTGTGCTGACCTCCTAACGTCAAGCAGCGTGGTTCAGATTCTGCACTTGAAACTGAAAAAACGTAACGAGAGAGGGGAGAGAAGGAAAAGTCCTTTTTGAGAGTTGATTGACTGTATGCCATGGCCTAGTTATTGACTTCCCATTACTCCCTCAATTATCTCACAGCTCCATCAGCGTTCAAAAGCAGAACAACAGAGCGGCGGCCACAAAATGACCAGCTCGCACCAGATTCATTTAGCAGAACCACACTGTAACATTTTCCATTTGGCAGACAGATGAGGAAAGCTGTTATGGGTAATTTTGTTATGATGCAGACTTATCAGTGCACAAACATATTATCATAGCCTACTCGATAACATATGGGCACCGGGGATAAACTTGAATGTATCATTTTTAATAACCAGAGAAGTCTAAGGACTAGAAGTGATATACAGCTGCCTCAAAATGTTTTTGGATGCCTGCAATGTTTGATTTGACAACACATAAAATCAGAAACTGCACTGGAGACTGATAAGACGTCTCTCGGAATAATAAATGGTGCTAGTTTTTGCCAGTTACTTATTAGTTTTGAATAAAACTAATTTGCTGGAGTGCATTTGACAGTATAGAAGATACAATAGATTATAGTTCAATGACATTAACACCAAATTAAAAGCAGCTGAGCAAATTTTGGGAAGATTAAAATAGAGCATGACTATAGTCCTGGGCTCCTTGAAAAAAACATTTTAAAACTATACAAACAGAGAAGACTATATAACTGTGATGGCATAAAATTAAACAATGAATCTTTTAGAGACAGACCAATTCAAGTCCTAATTACCACGTTTATGGCATATGGGAAAATGTCTGGGATATCATTTTTTGAACATTATTGAACAATGTGTTTGACAACAATAATAGCTACCAAGACAGCATGACATCATCTGGGAAGTTAAAAAAAATAAAACAAATAATAAAATCCCACCACCACAAAAAAAGTGCATTTTCCATGTTTGCAGTTGACCAATGAGCTCCAAGTTTCTCACATAAATGTTGAAGGCCTCCCAAAAGGCATATAATGTCTAAACCAAACAAAGTAGAGGTCTGCTGCTTAATAGCTCTGAATCTTTTCTTGCCTTATAAGGGTGATATCCAACCGTTATGCAGATTTATTTGGAAAACGGCTTTCTCAATATGAACAGAAAATGATTGGAGGGGGTTTATATTTACATACGAGACAATGAGCTTAAATTTAATGACTTGGATCAGTTAAGATAAGTCTGCTGTGCAAATATGAAGGAATTATCTAAATCATATTCTCACTGGAGTTATTTGATACTTTTACTGGTTAGTTATTTTACCGGTCTTTATTTTTGATTATGTATCGCACCGTGTTGTGTTTCAGGGTTCAAGGAAATGTCTGCAGGCTTAATGGATAATATCCTGGCTGAAAATTACCAGTGCCTACAGGTTTTTTCTTATGGTGTAACACGAAACATCTTGTAGGGGCAGTTTATTATCCCAAAATGATCATGGCTGTGTTTGTCAAAAGTGTCGTAAGCCTAAGTTGAGCGCTGAACCATTTTCACCAATGAAGCTGCGACTGACTTTGGATGATTTCGGGAAACGCAGCCCTGGTCTGAATCTAAAGAAGTTTAGGTTTAAAAGAAAAATTAAACACATCTCTTCCATCTACGCTTGAACCTTTTAACACTTCACCCTCTCTGTTCTATCTGTTTGTTTTTTTATGTATAATATTTTTCATTAAAAAAATAATTTGCACTCCTATCCTATTTCTAATCTAATTATTCGTTTTCATATTTTTGGAAAACAACACTTCTAAATCAAGCAGAAGTGATTTATATCGCTGTCAAAACTAAATATATCAAATGCTGTTTAGATTCCCAGAGATACTGGGATATTATGGTGCCCTCATGCTTTTCCATGATTCACCCACGATGCCGTGATTAAAGTCAAAGGAATTTTCCACAGACTGCCAGCTGGGTCAAACCTGCCATGGCATGACCACACAGTTTCTATTTTATCCCTTTAGTTGAAAAGATCCACAAGGACAAGCCGTGTGAAACGCAACGTGAAACGTCTGTAATGCGTGTTGAATATTAACAGGTCAATGTAATTCAGCTAGTTTTGTCTATTTTGCAAGTACGTAAGTGAGCATTGTTTGCCTGTGTTGAGGTTTTTGGTGTGTTGCTAGGCAGAATCTAGGGTGTTGGTTGCCTATGATGTTGTGGTCCCTGTTTGGTCATTATAAATGTTTGTGATTTTATTATTTTTTTTTGTCTGCGGAATGAAATCTGACCTATTACAAGAGACCTATTACTGATACAAGACAAGAGGAAAAGTGCTGTTCAAATCATAACCCTATTTGCAGTACGATCAGCTCTAGTCTCTGAGATGGGTTGTGAGGGCACGTTCTGATAATGCCTGGGTTCTCATCTTAACGTCACGTCTTAAAATATTTTGATATTTTCAGATATTTTGGCTGCAGGTTTGTCATTCCTTTCTCAATCAGTGCACACCATCAGTAATGAGACATGGCTTGATGCAATCTGATAAGATGATCATATGCAACAAGATGCTCAAACCTGACATCAGACTTCTGACAAATTTCCTAAAGCCATGTGTATGTATATATTTGTGAATATCTCGTAACTTCTAGGAGCGCATTCACCGTTTTCCCTTTATTTCTCAGCATATTTCTATTTTAAACAAATGTTCAGCTGTACATTTACTGCCACTGAAAGAAACAAGGTTGTACTGGAGGACTGTCTTTAAAACAAACTGACGCAAAAAGGCTTGGTAGTTTGCCACCAAATGCTGGTGTGTTGTTATAGACGAACATATTTTCTTTCAGAATCTTGGCTAAGGGATAAACTTCATTTCAAACACACACTGTGAATATTATGTCTTTTTGTGACCAGAATTTGTAAACTGACTGAACTCCCACCTAGTATCTTTATTTTTTTTAGTGGTAGCGCGTTTCTGAGCAGTGCTCATCCCTCAGGAACGTGTTAGATTGTGAATGAATTATCTGTGCCGTGCTCTATTCTATTCTATTAAAACCACGCGATGTAAACGCTACGTTATATGCATATTTGTTCAGTCTGAAACCATTACACGAAACGTTTTGATTGTATTTTATTAAAACAGAACGAGATTGGATTGATTGATATATGCCTTTATTTATTGTTTCACCAGGCTGTTCTCCATTTTGATCCATCGTTTCGTTTGATGGACTAGATCTTCTTCACATGCTGCGACTGCAAGAAAAGGCATAAGTCCCATAGCAGATGTAGACAGGTGGTGCTAGAGGAGGTGGAGGGTTTTTTAGAAGACCTTTGATTTTCATTGAATCAGCAGAGGTTAACCAGCTTGTGCCGTTTAGTAAACGTTGTGATTGTTTGCAGACCGCGTGTACAAGACTAGAGTTTCACAACTGAACTACATATATAGCCTAAAGACGTGTTGCACATGCATGTTGTTCTGCATTTGAACACAGACCCCCAGTAATTACCCTTCAACTTAAACACACAATTATGGGATGTATAGTACTACAGTGTGGATGCGTAAACCCTGCTGCAGGAATTGAAACTTTGATTTGATAATCATCTTCTATGACATAATCTCCTGAATGACTAAACATTTTCCTATCTGGGTTTTAAAAGTATAATTACGCAATGTACTCCGCTTTTGTTTTATGAGTTAGAATGAAAAAAAGCAGTAGGTGAACTGATCAAAGTTAACCGCTTTCCTTTGAAACAGATGAAAGAGATGAGGAAGTGCGCTGAGGTATAGAGCGTTTTGTGGCAAATGCTTTTAAAGGATTTTTTTGAGTTTAGGTTTAAGATGGAGGAAAACAGCCCACATAAAACAATCAGCACTAATTGAGAGCACATGTATTAGAGGAAACACCATGAAAACAGGAGAGCCCTTGAGGGGCTTCACAGCTGCTAGAAAAAGCCAACAAACTGAGGATGTTGCTAGAGTTCCTGACGAAAACTGCATGAATAAATAGTAAGCAGTGCGAAGCAGATGTGGATTAGACGGTTTTTTATTGGGCTTTCCTATAAACTCCTGTTGCTTCGCTGGTTATAAAAAGACTTTTGAATTACTGATGGCTCTTAACCATTCCTTGAATAAAAGAAAGATTGATATTCTAGAAGCTGGAGCTTTCATTTTGGGGAAAAAAATACATATACACACACAAACACACACAAAGTGGAGGTGAGTGATTAGATCCTGATTAGATAATAAAAAAACTGGGTTATTAAAAGCTAGACATTTGTTCTGGGCGGTGGACAACAGCATCAAAGAGTATGAAAAGTAACAAAACAGTTTATTTAACAGTGTCGACGCAAGTATAATATCGTGAAACGTAGGATTGTGTAATCACTCCAGACAATTGGCTTGCCCCCTCTTTTCTCATTTATTCAGATCTCTCGATGTTTTGGCTGTTTGAGTGCGTTTCTTATCATTGAAGTTAGTTTCGATTCACAGCTCTGAATCCCGAAGTTACTGAAATACCATTTTAAATTTACTAATGAAAGAACAAACAACACAAGCAATTATACATTTTCAGTAGTTTTATTGAAAAATGCCTCTTCTGATTCAGAAATAAATAAGAACATAAGGCTGTGGAATTCACAATGTGCAATTCAGACATGAAGAAAACTATTCTATGTCCATAGACTTGCAACAAATTCCAACTGCATTTCAACTGATATCACTGGAAAAACAACTATATTCTGATTGTAAACGTCCTTCCTAAATATACAACACAGGCATGCAATTCTTCTTTTGGTGTGAGCTGGTATACAACAGATAAATATTGGGTTTAGGATAACAAAACAAAAGCCAGGTCTAAGAATTAAGGGAACCGTTTGCCATTTTCCTCGAGAGAAAATACAACAACACGTTGCGCGGCGGCAAACTTTTGAATGTGCAAGGAATCAGTTCTTAGTGTTTATAGGACATAGTACTGAACAGGAGTTTGTTACAAATACAAAATGCAGTTATGTTACAAGCGAAGACACATTGTGGAACCGTCGGCAGGCACACAGGTTTCTTACGAGGAAGTGAGAGTGTGCTAAATGTGCATATGAACAAGGCTTAATGTGGACTTTAATGCAGCTTTTGACAGTACAGAAGATACACGTTCACTCTGTTTCTATTCTTTTAGCTTCCTTTCTTGATAGCGATCTTTTTCCACGCTGGTTTCGTAAACCTGGTGACTGTGTCTCGATATCTTCCGACGGCTGGGCTGGTATGGGCACTATGTAGGTGTCGGGTTCTGGCTGGTAGGGGCCTGCTTGGAAATATTATTTGGCCAGCTGAGCATGTGCTTTTGGGTTCCAACATGTCATTTCAACTCGTCATTCATACATAGTGTTAATACTAAACAAAAAAAGTAATACAAAAAACTCCGAAAACTAAACCCATTTGGCGGTTGTCAACAACCTTGCGTTCGATTTGCCCCCCCCCCTCCCCTTAAACTATAACTAATCTAACATATGTGTATAAAAAGAATGCATTTGCTGTGAGGTATCATACAATTAGAGAAATCACAAAATCAAGCAATGAATGAAAACAAATAAAACTTCATGGTTGCATATACTAATGGCACACACTGCGCTTTGAACCTGAGCGTTGCCTACATGTGTCACCAAAGATGAAAACCACAAATGAAAATGAAACGTCAGCAAGAAGCAAGTTATCAGGCGCAAGCTTGACCACCGCTGTTAACCTGTTAACACTGCATCATCGATTAACATTTACAAGGCACAATTAGTTTATTTACAGTCATCTCACCCTCATAAAGAGCTACCACTGTGGAACACTGTTAACATAAACGCTCATTGTTAGTAGTTTCACATGCGTTCTCAGCGAAATGAAGCTCTTTCTTGCTGCTCTAGATGCAAACGGGCCACGTGTACGTAACCATCACTGGCTCCAGTATGATATAGTAGCGCTCAGCTGGTGTTAGTGGCAGTCCGGTCCTTTCTTTGGTTTGATTGGGGGTTTTTTTTGTTTGTTTTTGTTTTGTTTTTTTAAGAGTTGGCCAGCAAATATTCAGCAACCATATCCATGGTGGTTATCCTTATTAGCTCAGAGCGAGTGCTAATCTCGCTGACACGGGATGTGCAAGGGATCAGGCAGTCTAGATAGCAAACTACGCAAAACCTGAAATGGGTTAAAGATTGGGTTAGTTCATCTCAGTGGAAAAAAAGACTACCGTCAAAAGTGTAAAACATACAACTGTAAACATGCAATTCTTCATCGATTAGCTACATTGTTAAGCAAAGAGACAGCAATCGTATGATTTAGCCGCTTGTTTTAGAGCTCTGTTCCAAACCCCGCTGAGCTGCCTAGATAGACAGCATTATGTTGCCTCAACGAAACCACCTGGATTTGTCAAGATCTCATCATCAGTGAAAAAAGTTAACTGATCTAATTTTGTGTTTTTGTGATCTGCGATATTGGCATTTTATGTGAAAGAAAAACGTTGGTGTACAAACTGCCTTAATTATGCGCACTCAGTTTTTTGTTGGTTATACAAAGTTGATTGATTAAATATTAAATAAACTTAATTAAGTAAACAATCAATTGGTCAAAACAAACAAATTTTGGTGTGTAACTAATCATAGGGTACTTAAGTAATAAAAAAAAAATGGAATTATTAACGTTGCTATTAAGTTGGGACGCACCAATGTTTCGGTCAATAATTAGTTTCGGCCAATAAAAGAATGTGATTTTTATATCTAAAAATAAATAGCAATGGAATACAGCAGTTTGGGATTATTATAATAGTAAGCAAAATGCTAATGTAATTCTGAACAATATTTGAGAAATTTTGAACTGTGCATCCCTACTATTAAAACATACCTTCAATTATAATATGGGCCGCTAAATATGTATATAATAATGTGCCTCTGTATAAGTAATAGAATATATTAAACAAAGGTTTCTATTTATTTCCCTTAATAACAAATTGGCAGCTGCGCATGTTAGGTTTTAAAAATAATTACACATTGTTCACCTTCTCCTAATTTACCCAGGTGTGCGAAAGTGGAGAAAAAAATATATATTTACTGTATTACCAAATATTTCTGTGTTGTGTTGTTAGCTTAGCAACATGCTAACATCAAATGCCATTGGTTTTTAAATGATTTGAGGGTCCTGATTCGTTTAGAAGCCTAAACAAGACAGCTCACTAGGTTTTGGGACACAGCTCAAGATGATCTCTCAACCGTACTGTGCTTACCTGGATAACCCTGTCCGTTGTAAGGCATGCCTACACACTGTGAGGAGTCACAGTATCCTGGAGGTCCAGGTGGTCCTCTGACTCCGGAGCCACCCTGCCGCCCTGGTGGGCCACGGGGCCCCGCTGAGCCAGAGGGACCAGGGGGTCCTATCTGAGACTGCCCTGGTGGCCCTGGAAAAAAAACAAAACAGGCAGATGAGGTGTAAGAAAGCGTCCTTTACTTCGCCTCTAGGTTTTCACTGAAATTGATTTCTCTGAGCTCTGTAATTTAAATATTTTGACTGCTTAATTAAAAGGGAGAAGGGGTAAATGTGCACCCCCCAACTCTTTTCTGTCTAGACGGTATAAACCAAACTGGAATGCCGTCCCTCGGCTCTCACTCTCGTGCGCTCTGAAGTCAGCACATGTGTTGCCAATAAAGCCTCCGCAGAAAAAACAAGTCAAACTACAAACAGTGAGTCACCGCAAGCTTCCTCCTACTGTACGTATACGATCGCTGCGTATTTCATTCACTGAGAGCTCTTGGCATTGTTTGCACTGGGGAGACGTTTCCACGTCTTTATAGTTTTCGAGCTCCTGGAAATGCGTGGTTTCGCATTAGCAGACTGGATAGTAATTAAAGGCGTCCCCCGGAGAGAGTGCTGAATTGTGTTGCTGCAGTTGACATGGAGCCGATGCTTCATTCAGACTCTGGGATGAGCGAATCAGGAGAGACCGAGCTTAGAACCCAAAACATGTCTGTACAAATTCTCTCCAATAATAACAAGATTACTTGGGGCCTTGTGATCAGGGCTCAGCATGGAAACTACCACTTTGGCCAGCTTTGCTTCTTATAATAATGGAAGAGCCTCGTTTAATAAAAACGGAATTGTTTCCAGGTTTTCGTGTATCGGGAGGCCCGGGTGCAGATTCTGCATTGGCTTCCGCAGAGGCAAAGAAAACTCACATGATCTATTTGAGTGGGAACAAAGCTAGAAATTAATTGAGCTGAACAATAAACAAGAACGCAATTCATTTCATAAATCATGAACTGAACTGAATCAATACTAAACTAAATGAAAGCGAAGAATGAGACGTGGTTGATTCATAATTAGTAAGTAATGCAACACTGTCGCACTATTAACACTTGCAACATTGTTATAGTGAAGCTTGTTTTTGATAAAGCGCTATATAAATAAACTTGACTTGAAGAAAGGATAACGCCCTATATTTTATATTAACTGCTGTTACTATTTCCAAGGATTTGAAAAGTGACACCCGTGATTGATAACGTAAACCATGATCATATAAGATGAATATAAGATGTGACTGTCTGTGAAACTCTGAATTCAGTAACACCTACAAAATTAATCAAATAGAGACCTTGTATTTAATTTAATTCTTACAATTTTAGTAAAACAGATTTGTTCTGCACTCTAATAGCGTGCGCACACAGACTTAAAAATAGCTATTTCTAATAACCAAGCAATTTAGAAAAGATAAATAAATAAAACGAGTGATGAAATCCCATCAAACCAGTCAAGATGAAAATATTAATCAGTGAGTTTCTGGCAAGAGCTGTTGTGCAATTTTCTTTTCAGAATAAAAAAGCTCTCAAACTTCAAATTCAAATTATTTTTAAGTAATTTTATTATCCCTTTATAATAATCACTTTATTACAAACTTATGTTTAGGGACCAATTCTCAATTAGTTGCTTATGTGCAATTCTAGCATATTAGCTGTTTATTAGTACTTATGAAGCACATATTAATGTCTGCATGACAATATTTTAGATCCTTTTAACCCCATCTACCTTACTATTAATATTTTATTGTTACTATCAACAGAGAACTGAACCCCAAACTAAAGTATGATTGAAAACTACAGATTTTTAGTGGATCCAGCTCCTGGATCTCAATCCTTTCGAATTTCGGAAAGGCTAAAAGCAAACATAAACAGCGAGGAGAGAGGAAAACACCCTAAATATTTTTATATCTGGAAAACGATTCGTCTGAATATTGCTACAGGTCTATTGAGACAAATACTTCAGCTGACTAACTCCTAAGGTTCCCTTAATCCCAACTGTCACAACACGGTTTGATGAGGGGTTAGCGCATGCTCAAGCCAACCTATCCAAACAATCCAGAGGAAAAAGCTGTTCCTGATCGTTCGGAAAAACTAATGGCAGCAGTTGTGTAACAGGCCGTTCATGTCTTAATGATTCATCATTTTGCGCTAATGTTCATCTATCACGCTTAAATAGTCCCAGGATGAGAAACGCTGTGATACGGAATAACAATGTAAAAATCACAGTTGTTAAATAAATGTTAACGATAATTAGAATCGGTTCCATTAATCAGGAGGTTTTGGATAGACTGTGACCGAAGGTCTCGAAAAGGCAAGTGCGTGTACAAACTCTGGCTATAATTAGCAGTGAAATGGACTGGTTGAGATGAGGTGGTGTTAGGTTGCACAAAGACTTACCAGGAGGTCCAGGTAATCCTCTCTGTCCTCGAGTACCAATGCCTGGACTTCCTCTTTCACCCTTCTCTCCGGGCAATCCTAGGATGTTGAGGGTAAATGCATTAAATAATGCAAACCATATGTGTCTGATCGGCAGTAATGCCAAACGCTAAGTATATACATGAGGATGATTTTAGGGAAAAAAGGAATCTATTACAACCATATGCATTTGTTTCAGTTTTTGAAGCAAAATTAGTTGTGAACCCCCCCCCTTTTTAAAATAAACCTATAAATACACAAATACATTCAAAGCGTTTGAGCCCACCCTCAAATCTACACATAAAGATCTTGCCATCTTTAAGAAGACTTCTTCACACATAACCGCATACCTCTTTCTCCTGGAGAGCCAGGCAAACCTGGATTTCCTGGGAATCCGTTGGGTCCTGGCTGACCTGGCTCTCCACGGGGTCCCTGGTTGCCAGGTGGTCCTGGAGGTCCAGAAGGACCGGGACTATTACTCCTGTAGTTACTGGGGATCTGGTTCAGCATCATATCGATTCTGCTCATTTGTCCTACAAGCAAGTGAAACATTTTCTGTTTTAACATGAACAACACTTAATGCAGCAGTGACTGGACTATTTCTTATTTCGTTTTTTTCGGAAAACATTTTAAGGGCCTTACTGCTCACTAGTTGTTCGCAGACTTGTCTTGCTACAGAGCGCATCATATTCTGTGACGCAGTATCTCCCTGGAAAACAGACAACAGAACGTTCTTGATTAAAAAGGATTTTTCGGTGGCAATGTCCTGGTTCTTAATGGTTACTAGGGCATTGCAAAGTGGTTGCTAAGATATTGTAAGTGTTTACTAGGCTGCTCTGGGTGAGCAATGCAAATTGCATGAAAACTGTATTAAAGCGACACATACCCTTTCACCCTTCTCTCCTTTCATGCCAACAGGTCCCTGTGATTGACAGATTAGAAATGACGAGTCAGAAATCACCTACAGCTAGTGACCATATGTTTAGTTAGGCTGAATGGAACATATGTAATTATTTTCTATTGTATTCAATTCTATACATGTCTAAAATTAGCCAAATGTACATACCGGGAGACCAGTGTCTCCGGATTTTCCTGGTTTTCCTGTAATTCCTGGCATTCCAGGTGATCCTGGTGGTCCCTGAAATATTAATCTCATTAAGCATTACTCACATAAAACATAATTGCCATTCAGTTACTGACGAACAACCTGAATTCATAATATCAGCTCATTCACAATTAACACAAAGAACAAGAACCAAGGTAGCCTTGACATATAGAGCAGTGTGATTTTATTCATAGTTAGAAGAGTGCTATGTTTAGTGTTGCTTTTATATACATGCATATTTTACTGTTATTACTACAGTAAGTTCTAGTAACGTGCAACTACTTCTCCTTAAAATAGTGTTACCACAAAAAATTGTTTGATTATAGATAGATAGATGTGTGTGGACAGTTAAGGAAGAACAGGAAATATGATACATGTGCTGTACTGCAGATACATGACAGTCTCAAACTCATCAGATACTTGAAAGCTTTCACATTACATACCATTGGTCCCGATGGTCCTCTTGGTCCAGACGGGCCTTCATTTCCTGGTGGACCCTGAACAAAAACATATGCCATCATGAACTGTACAAGATGCACAACTAATAGCATTAGCAAAGATTCACTCAATATGGAGAAAGTTTAAAGACGCCCTTGAGATGGCCCAACACAACACGCTCAATTGCTCCAACAAGACAAGTAAGATAAAGATAAAACTGCAAACATGCACTTCTAAAGCATTTGAAGGTGTACTTAAACATCTCTTACCCTTGCTCCAGAAGGTCCAACAGGGCCGAGTGGACCTGCAGCGCCAACCGGGCCCTTGGAAGAAGGAAAAATCCTTAATGTCATTGGTCACACCGGTGGTTGTTTCAAAATACAGGTTTTAGTATCAAACAACTACTTAGCTGTTAGTGGATCAAACATGAGCAATTTCAAATACAGTCAGGATATGACTAAAGTCAACCTTTCCATGGAAGAGACGGAAGGTTGTGCTAAACCATATGAATACAAGCACAAATAAACTTCTTGCAAAGTAAAGGGCCTTCATCCTGTACAGCAATAAGTTGCTCCTGTCTGTGTATTTCTTTTGGAAGTCAAAAATAAAATGACGTTATGATGAAGGTGTTAGTAATCATTCTGCTGTAAAGCTGCGTGTTTTTAAGAGGACGTGAGTTGTGTCTGACGATTGTTTTTTAAGCATGAATGTAATCATAAAGCCATTTATCTGATAAACACATTAAATCTTCTAAATCCCACACTGCAGAAACCTTCCAGAATCCATTATGACACAATTTAAAAGCACTTAAAAACAGCTCAAACAAAAAAGCGCTTACCCGCTGTCCAGGTAAGCCTGGGTCACCGGGGTCTCCCTTAGGTCCAGGCCGCCCCTGGAAATGGAAGAAATGAGGCAAACATTCACACAGCTTTCTGTTACATGACATTGAATGGAATTTACATCTCAGCTGTATGTGAATGAGGGGTGAGGGGGCGACTGAGCACTGGCTCCAATAAATAAATGGGTCTGAAGCTTTCAGTCATAAATTGCACCCGCACTATACAGTACTGTAGCCAGACAGGTCCAGGAGTTTAATGTCCCAAGAAAGTGAAATAGAAGATATTGACTTTCCGTGAATAAAGTAGAAACTGGTGTCCCATAGCTTGTTTAAAAGCAAAAAGTAGGTAAATATAATATAACATAAAAACGGATTGTACATGTTACATAGTATTAAAAACATTAAATCTCTCACCCGTCCCCTTTAAATATATTAAAACTGGCATATCAGTTCATAAAATACAGGTATATTTGCAGAAAACTGCATTTTTTTGCAAAACTGTTTTTTTCTCAAATCATGTTTTTTATGATAATTTTAACCTAATATAACCCAAAATAACCCATAAAAAAGTAAATCTGTTTTTGTGAATGAACTCTTCATACAAGATTTATTATGACTGCCTAAGAATAAAAACATTTTTTTAAAGTTTTCAAATTTTATTTTAGTATTGTTTACATACTAAAATAGAATTTATTAATATTTGCTTGAATTAGCTTTTATTTTGACATTTTGTATTTTTCATTTTAGCTTAAATCTGACTAATTTTTGTATCCGTTTGTCATATATAGTTTTCATTTTTGTAATTTTAGTACTTGAAACATTTCAGTTCTAATTTTCAATTAACTTATTTTCCTATTTCGGTCTCAAGAAAAGCCTCAATGATGACCAACTATATTCTGTAAGGGGCAATACAAATTTGACAAATGGCAGTGAACAGAGTTTTGTGTTTTACTTACTGGTTCACCAGGAAGAGACAGTCCATTAGGGCCCTGTGGGCCTGGTGGTCCCATTTGTCCTGGCACACCCTGCTCTCCACGTGGGCCCATTGAACCCTGCAATTGCAATGAATGCGTTGAAGTCCTGTTAAATTATCCAGTTTTGGCATTCTGGAAAGAACTGCTGTCAGAAAAGGTTCCTCAATGGTATCGATGAAGGAACCTGTTCAACATCTACTCTATCTGACCTTTTGGCGTTCGTCAGCAGGTCATTTATAAACTAGAGATGAAGCAGGAAGATGAGCTTACCGTGGGGCCAGACTCTCCCCTTTCACCTCGTGGGCCTTTTGTACCAGGGCTTCCCTGGAAACACAAAGAACAAAGAAAAGAATTTCAGAGGATCCATTATTTTTATAAGACAAACTGTCAAATAGCTCTAAAGAGATTGGTGTCTCCAAGTTCTTTACTTCTGCTTTCTGACCTTTTAAGTGCATTCTCCCTAAAAGTCCATGAGTAAGTCACTAGTCATTAGCTCACGCTGTGCTGTTAGCCATCGCTAATCCCAGATGTTCAATCCATGCATAATGGTGTGGAGAGAAGAGCCTCTATAATCATATCCCTGTGCTTAATGTAAAGAGCAGGACTGAAATTACAGCACTGGGGCTTTGGGGAAAATATCCCGCTGTCCCTGAACTCTGGACCTTTTCGTCCTCGTCATGAGAAGTGAGATTTGCAGGGGTAGCACGATGACTTCAGAGACCGAGGAAATGTCACGGGGCTCTAATGATCTTACCTGAGGGCCCGCTGGGCCTGGAGGACCAACGCTGTCCTGAGCACATGTGCAGGAGTGAGGAAGAGCGGGACATTTGGCTTCATCTCTCTACAGAAAAGGAGAAATAAATCAAACCCTCTGAAAATGTTAAAGACTAAACAGATTTATAAAAAAGAAAAGAACTGCAATTTTGATGGTTATTGGTCAGTTGCTTTACTGTTATACTGTAGCTCATTCTATTTTTTTTTTATAGTAAAACACTGTTAAATGTACAGTTTTTGGAAGTAAAAAAAGTCATGTGTTATGTGTTTTTGCAGTGTCAGGTAAACTGAAATAAAGATTAAAAACTAAATGCTGCACTGGCCACAGAAATGTACATCTACCTGCCCTTTAGCTAAAAAGTATGTGCACACTCCCTTCTAATGAACGGGTTTGGCTAAGCCCTTTAATTCCCGTGTAGACAAATGCTAAAGGAAAACAAAAGTCCACGTGTTTCATGTAAGACCGAAAGTCTTACAGGTTTGGAAAACCATGTAACTTGTCATTCCTTTGTGAAATTAACTAGAAATGTGTGCATTTATGTAACTTTTTGATGTTTATACCAGTTATTTTGTATTATCTACTTCAGCTGTTTTTACTATATATGCCATATTGATTAAAATATTAGCATTACTATTAAGTTTAATTGACTTTAAAGACTGACTTTTTGACTGGTGAAAAAAATACTACACAAGTCACTTATTTTTGGTCATATTCAATACATAGTCTGACGTGAGGTTTACTTTTAATTTACTTGTGACTTACATGATCTGAAACATGTGGTAAAGTGTTATTTAAGGAAGATAAACGTATGGACTGCGCTTTAGAACAAGACAGTGACATATTGCTACTCCCTAAAGACACATTAAGGAAAAGGGCAATCGCCGTGAAAAAGGAAGTCACATTGAAACAACTGGGAATTGCTTGAAAGCTTGACAGCTGTATTTAAGGGGCTGGAGAGTGTCCCTTCTCTGATTACAAGCACCTTTTGAAGTCAATGCCATTTTCTCAGCATGGGTTAAGCGTGCTTTCAGCGTACTGACCAACCAGTAGACGAAAACCCACCCAGTTAGATAACAATCCATAGGCAATCCCTGCTTACCATTGCTGGAATATCACAACATTTGTCTCGACTTGTCCAGCCCAAACTGCAGACAATATCAAACATCTGGAGCTGGAACTGAGGGAGAGAAAAATGGGATTACAAACTGATGTTACAGATGGCTTGCATTGAGCGGGGGAAAAAATAAAGTATAAAAAAAAACCTGCCCACATGCACCCAATGGTGTTTTGAAGACCAATACAGACAGAATCGAATTTGTTCAGGCATGAATGGGTGGGAGGACGTGCACTTGATTTGAGTATGAGGTGACAAAGGGAACGGCATGGTAGATTCCCAGGATTAATCTTTTAGTGTGTGTTCAGATCTTTTGGTGTATTGAAGGGAACAAGAGGTCTGTACTTACTGTGGCTGACTGCTTCCTTGAACCGCCAGACTTTGCCATTTTTCCAAGGACTTCATAGCCATCTGTGGATACGTTGTTGGCCTCTTTGATCTCTTTCTCAGCCACCTCCTGGCAGTCAATGTTGAGTTTGACATTTTTCGGTGAAATAGAAATGTGAAGCTGCGAAAATAAAAAGGCATTAGAGCGAATACTTCAGCGGTGCAATCCAAGCATCGGTTAAAATATTACTTAGTACTCTGGACATCTTGGCTTGCTTCATAAATCTTCTTGAAAGGGATACACGGAACTGTCCGATTGACAAAAATACGCAAAAAAACCTTTCCGAAACATTTCCCATGATCCCTGAGAACGTAAGGCCCCTAAACTATGTTTAGCGTTACGCTCTCAATTCTTCCAATAACAGTTGCTGGCCAACTATAATGAGTTTAATTAGTTCATTATGTAAAGACATGCCAGTTGCCGAACGCAAATACAAATCTTCATGTCAGCAGATAATATTAACCGGTTTACCATCTGTAATTTCCCCTTTGCATTCACCATGAGACACTACATGCGGATGCAACCACCGAAATGCTTTTTCCATCCTCCTTTTCAGAGGGAATACAACGTTTTCTTTATGTAGCGTCACCACATGTTGCTATTATGTCATTCTGTGGCTGACCGTCTAATGCGGTCATTCCCCTGACTTGAGCAGTTGCTTTTTTCAGTCAAAAAGTCTGACCAGCTCATACATCTGATATTCATACTTTGTAGATCAGCACTCCTAAGACAAGGTCATATTTCTTGCCACAATACCGTCAACATCTTTGGCAACCGGCATTTGGCTTCCCACAAGAAGAAGGGGTCTGAAGTTCTGGCTTTAGATGGAAAACTTTAGAGGCTTGTCCAAACAGTGTTCAAATGCTCGTGGGAAGCTGAGAATGCAATGGTTATCGATTCAGAAAGTGCATGCAGAGAGAGCATTTAGCTAAAGGGCAAAGCGTCATCAGACATGGCTACAGAACAATGCTTTTGGCTTGTTCGGTTGTGTGGTGTACTGTGCATTCACACTTTCTTGAATCCTCCCTCACTGGCTGTAGGTGTGTGGAAATGCCCACCATGGTTTTGTTCTGCTCCAGTCTTCCTTTCTATCCTGTCAGACTTTCATTTATATCTATCCGCCTCCATTTCATATTTGCATGTTTGACTGGCCATCTTCCCCCACTGTTCCCTCAACTGTATGAGTAAATAAAAATTTTAACATCAGAAATATTTATTGTGTTCTCTAGACGAGTTTCGAATGACATGAGGGTGACTAATTCATGACAAAATTGTCATTTTTGGATGCACTTTCCTTTAAACACTAAAAAGCAACAATGAGTCTCACACAAGTTTCATGTGAACAGTGCTTCCAAACCATTCACATGACATGACCTTTAAATCTAACTCAAAGCATTTATTCATGGATTGATTTTAGCTACTAAATTCATAATCTCTGGGATTTTATAAAAGAAAGGAAATGACATGAAGAAAGGGCCAGTATTCTGTGTGGTACTGCGCGGCTGACCACAGAATTCATTTAATAGCTGTTTTCTTTTCCCTAGGCTCTCTAAGCACTCTTGTTAAGCATTAAACTGGCACAGAGTACACACTTTTGTCGACACTCATGTCGTAATTCAGATAATGTGCGTTGTTATTAACTGTTATTAACTTATTAACTTAAAATGATCAACTACAAATCTATCAGGCCATGTGTGTTCATTTGAATTGGCAGTGGCGATCAAATATGATTCCTTTTTTTAAACAATATTATCTTTGTTGACTTTTCAGTAATCCTGACAGATTTGATTAGTTTCACTCAATGAAATTTCCCATGCAAAACTCTCCACATTGATGCTAATGCGGTTGCCAAAGTGTTGCTTACTGACTCAAATCAATAGAGTCTTCTACCAAGTCTCTATGACATTCTGGCTTTATGTTCCTCAGAGTATGTGAGAGTTTTTGTTCATTTTAACGATTGCACAATAAGTCCACTTACTTGGACAGAAATAAACCACATGATTTGAAGTACAGTATCATTCAAGCAGTGCAAATGGAGAAGCAAGCAGCGCAGTTTAATATTTATGGTAAGAGCTGGTTCAAATCCCTAACCCAAAGAATGAGCAACTGTAATAGTGATGCTTGCCTTTTAGTAAGGACAAGCAAACCCGAGAAGGAAGAAAGAGAAAAGTCTCTCGGTTTAAACAACTTTCTGACTCTCCAAAGCATTATAGGTTTATTTAACCTAAAAGGTTTCCTTTTCATGTAACCAGTCTGTAATCTTGTAACCAAGGTGGTCAGCTAATCACCGCCTTAGCTCAGAATTGTTGGTCTGAGTTCACGTCTCCAGCACTGCCAGGGGTTGCTGAACATACAGTAGGCAACAGTGGCGAACCAAAGCTTTTTCATGAAGCCTGGACCACGAATCAGCCTACGGTCACAATCCAGACTACATGACATCACTTTGTAATTAAAGCCACTGTAATGATGTGAATGGACGAATCACAAGAAAACAATCAAAAGAAATTCTAAGTGTCTTTGTTTGTTATTAATATCAATGATTCCAGTTACAGTACATTTACTGTAGTAACATTTAAGTCAACGAAATACCAAAAATACTACAACGGGGTCTGATTTTTACATGCTTTTTGATTTAAATAATGCATAGTTATTAGTATTACAGTAATGAAAACTGTGTGGAAATAGTCTACATTTTCTGTATTTTTTTACTTTCTGGTGGTCTTCCTGAGATTCACCCCAACTGCTCAAGCCATGCTTTTTAAATTTCCCACAAGAACTGGGAAAATCTTTCATGTGTGGTTGTAAAATTAGCACATCTTGAAATCTGATTTGCCAGCATGCACTTACTAGACCAAAACTGCCAAATATCTGCAAGCATAAATTACAGTCTCCTTGTTGTCTGGCGTTTTTTACATTAGCAATTAAACTATGCCAGTGGCCACTCGGGACAAACATGACAAAATGATGACATGTTTAGCTATAAAGAGATTCTGTCTGTGCGCTGGGCTTTGAAATACCTCTGAGAAAGCAAAATGCTTTATAAAAAAATAACATCATTAAGGTCCTCTTTTACAGCGTGTTCAATAATAATGATTGATGTTTCCAGCTCTCATGAACCACATCTCTTGCACAAACCTGCAGCTAGAATGATGGCTGGTGGCTGCACAGAAGAAAGCTCTGCATGCACCATATGGGCCGTTAAACATCTCAATTTAAAGCCAAAGGCAAAATCAACAGTGGCAAATCTTTTATTGAGCTCCAAGAAGTAAAGCCGTGTCTTCGGTTTGAAACGCATTTTGAATTTATCAGCCAAAAGTTATAACACAAGCAATCTCTTCCAAAATCGTAATGCCGTACCCAACAAACTTTACTACTTTGCAGGGACAAATATCCATCTAAAGAAATCCAATCACTTTCTTAATACGTTTTATCTGGCAGTATTTTTAAAAAGACGCTCCAAGTTCAAATCCATCTGGTCAAGATTTAGGCAATATAGACTGACATCTGCCACCTCATCTAAAGGAACCGGTTCAGTTTTATGAATTTAACGCGTCATTCACTCTTAAAGGTTCTTTATTGGCGTTGATGGTTCCATTATGAACTTTTAAAATCCATGGAACCTTTTCATTGGACAAAAGGATATTTATAGTGGAAAAAGGTTCTTTACATTTCAAAATGGCTCTTTTAAGAACTTTAAGAAAACCAAAAATGGTTCTTCTATGGCATCACTGTTGAAAACACCCTTTGGGAAACCTTTATTTTAAAGTAGTCGACCAAAGTAAGAAAATCATTCTACCTTGTGGAAACTGCCATGGAAAACTTTCTTCACTTTGTCGTTATCAAAGGAGACTTTCTGAATTTCACCTCTGGAGTCCTTATTGTAGAATGAAATGATTCTACTGGAGGCTGAGAACAAAACACACACACACTTACAGATTGTTCTGCACTGACCACCTGGGCAAAAATGACAAAAAAACAACAACAAAACAAAGGATTTCCATTCAAATTGGAGCTTGATGCTCTAAAAGGGCTGATTGTGCATTTCTGAATAATTACTGCTATAAATCACTGCAAGCTTAAAATCTGGAACCCATTTAGAGGGTTTCTGTTTCTAAATAAGCTTTAGCAGACACCACAAGGTTTGCTGCACGCACACACAAACACACACACAACACATGGAAGATGAAAATGGTGCTTACGGTCGATGGTGAGTCCGACCTCAGGGTTGTTGTTCTTATCCGATATCTGCCATATATCAAACGCATCCTTGCCGGTGTCGGGGAGGAGACGGAAGAGGAGAATCAGAGTATATGAGGGAGGAAGACCATCTGGATGGATTTCCCTTTAAAGAATAACACAGCTCATTTATCAATGCAAAGAACTTCATCAGGCAGCCCACAGACTTAATGTTCATACACTCATGTCATAATGCTAAATATGACCCACACGTGATGGGTTTCGTGGGAATGTCACATGTGTCTGATGACAAGAAGATCATAACAATCTTCACACAGATTAATTTGTTGAGCAGTGAAACCAGACATAAATCAGACAAAGCTCAGAAGAAACTGGTGTAGCGTCCTCTGAGAAAAGAGCAACAGCCTTGAGTAATGGCAACATATTGAAGTATTTTCCCTCCTCTGGTGCTCAGAACGTTTCCATTTGAACAGCTGCTTGCCCACGCACAAATACAAATCATTACAGTTAAATTTAATCAAGCATGCTTTGGCCAGAGACCTTTAGAACAGATCTTCAGTCGGCTCAAATTGAGGTAAACTTGTATTAGCAATCGCTACAGCATATTTGAGAATAGCAACATTAGGGCTTTTCACACTTGAAACTGTTAACCCTGGTTATCCTTAACCCTTTTTGTAATCATGTTTTACTGCTCATACTACACCTGGGGTTAAATGTTAATCCTGGGTATTCATTAATAGATGTTTCACACTGTACGTTCTAAAACCCTGGGTTAACGTTCATATTTGCGATGACACTGCCGGTTATTTAAAAAGAAAATAATAGAGGTATTGCCGCGTAAATCTTTAGCTCAAGAAGGAGGAACAGCTGATCATAAATTTACAAAATAAGCCTTTCTTTAAATGAATTTAGTAGAAGAGCTACAGGTTATGGTTGCTTAGCAACGGCTTTAATCTTTAAAAAAGTAAAATAGATTTTACATTACTGTGACAACAACTATAAATAGCAAAAAGCGATTCTTATTATATGAATTTCGAGCACTAAAGAAATAGTTGGCAATGTTTTTTGATTGGACTTCCTATTTCCACTTCAGTAAGGCCAAATCAAACTCTTTAAAATATATAATTTTCTTCTCAAAAGTATTTTTGAAAAAGTCAGTCATGAGAAGGTTTTTACGAGTTCACAATGGAAACCACTGCGATATCTGACACACCATTCACACAAGCTGCTACAACAAACAAGAAGAAATGCTCCTTAAAGAGACTTCAGAGACTGCAAGAGCTCTGAAGACGGTTAAAATAATTGTGATCGCTTGCCTGCCATTACAGTCTGTAGGGGAGCAGCTCAGAAAACATGCAAAACACATGCACTGCACTTCAACCTACTTTGTGGGCTGGGAAATGAATGCATCCTTATGGAGTCTGTATGCAATGTAACTGTTGAAGGAGCCAGGTTCCATGGAGACGCCGTTCATGCCAGCAAACGTCTTGTCAGTGATGTTAAAGGCTTCCAGCATCCTGAATCCTGTGAGTTTTCATCAAAACATCGATCAAGAGATGCATAACAGTGTGTAACGACGGAGGAAAATAAGACTATGATGACAGAAAGTCTTTAGATATGGACTTCAGTGAAGCTCTGACCTGGTGATGTGAATCCGTCGAGGTAAATCAAAGGACAAGCTGTAAAAGAATACAGAGAAGAGTTTGTAACTTGTTTTTAATGTTAGAAATGAAGCGAAAAAACGCAATGTAGAATGACTTCCTACTGGATGTAGCCGTTTCACAGATGAACGTGATGAGGTTGTCTTGGATCTTAGTAAATGCGTCAAAGTCGTCAACGATGAAGACGTGTCTCTCGCTGGGCTTGCTTCCAATGTTCCTGAGTTCAGCGGTGTCTACGTCTGCGACGCCCACCACAAACACACTGTAGCCTGTGGAAAAGACAACACGAGGCTTTGAGGAGCATGCTGAGTGACTTGTCTAAAGTAATCTGAGATACATCGCCTGTCAAAACCTGTCAAGAACTCATCCAGGTCGTATTTCGCCCCAAAGTTTACAATTATATGTTGCATAAAGAAAATGAAGCCTATTTCCATTCCATGAGATCTGCAATGTGTCATAATTATTGCTTATTATTTTTAATGCAAAAATAAACGATTCTTTTATAATAGCTTAAACAGAATAGCCATTGAAAAACCACAAAACATGATCATGTCTTAAATTTTGCGAAAGAAGAATAGGAATCTCAATGCTATAACTTCAACAAAATGACTCAACTTTGAAAGACAATGATTTCATTGAATAAATGTAAGCACTTCATGTTTAAAAGTAAAAATATGACAATGTTGTGCTTTTTAAAGCCTCTCAATTTCTCAGTCCCCCATCCAGTAAACAATTCCTTACTTTTTCCAGGGATTTTTTCCCCCCAAAAAACACTCACAACCCTTTCTAAGTGTTTTTTTTTTTGTCTCAATCTTACCTGCATGCTGTAGTTTAGTAGCACTCTTCTTCACATCATCTTGAGATCGTCCGTCAGTTACTACGACCAGAACCTTGGGAACGTTTCTCCTCATACCGCTGTCTGATGTGAACACTTTGTCTCCGACATGCTTCAGCGCAGCACCTATAGAATTCAATCTAAGTATAACTTCATAGCCATTTTGTTTCATTTTTTCATATTTCATATTTGGGTGGGGTAATACTAGGAACATGAAAACAAAGCTTCACAAACCCGTTTTGGTGTTTCCTCCTCTGTAGTTGACCATCTGAAGTGCGGACAGCACCATTCCCTTATCGTGGTAGGTGTTCAGTTTGAACTCTGTTTTAGCTTCATCGCTGTACTGCACAAAAGACACCTGTTTCACAGAAGGAGAAAAAAACGAATGAATCCCAGCACGTGCGCAGGCAGTGAATCACATGACCACAGACAGCTCGGTTACCTGCATGCCATCACGGTTAATAACATCAAATGCTCCGATCATGCTGAAGACGAACTGACGGACTTTATTGAAGCTTTCATCTCCAATACTCCAGGAGCCGTCGATCAGGAACACCAGGTCAGCCTTAGCTCCTTTGCACACTGGCATTACAAAACAAAGTGCAACGAGTAATGCAGGCGTAGAAACGTGTAATGTTCAGTTGCTTATGCATTGAAAGGTCTTTGTTAACTGGACCTAAAATTCCATTCAGCTCTACTGTAACTATTTACAGGTTTTGCATTGGTTGGAAGAAGCAAAGAGGTCACACTTTATTTGAAGGTTCAATTCTCACTATTAACAAACCGTAAACGATGACTTTTGCCACAATGAGCTACTAATTTGCGACTTATTAATAGTTAGGTTTAGGTATTGGGTAGGATTAGGCATATTGAAAATGGTCATGCAGAATATGTGCTTTATAACGACAAACAACCAATATGTTAATAATATTTCATTCGTGACATGTCTTGAAAAATTTTAGCATGGTAATGGATATGATCATGTAAATGTATTTGGTATTGGCAGAACAGATGCTGCTGCTGGTTACTGATGTAGCTATAGATTATCGCGTCTTTACCCTCGAGGGCAGCAGGGATGGTGGGTGGTGGTGGAGGAGTTGGAGGTGGCGTCGGGGCCACGGTGGGCTTCACCACTACAGAACAGACAAAGAAACCATAAGCAAAACTGTGATCAAATGTGTGGGACTGAATTGTTCTGAATGCGTGATGACTTACATGTGCGCTCTTTGACACTGACTCCGGGCCCCTCCTGGTTGGGGGTCTGCGTGTAGACCGTGGCGTTGTACAGTGCGTCTGGCGTCAGCCCGTCAAAACAGTACTTGCTCTCAGAGGCAGTGATAGTGACCTCCTGAGCCCCACGGTGAGCCGCTATTCGCAAGAGAGATGCGTAAGCTTATATACAAACAAGATTTATGTATTTGAACCGCATTAAAAAATGTATATAACAAACTAAACCAGATAAAATAACTTAAAAATTTTGTTTAATCATTTGCTTCTCTTCATATTCTATTAACTTACGATTGAAAGGATTGAGTTTTAGCCTGTAAGATGTGGCGGCTCGGTGAGGCGTCCATCTGATGCAGAAGGACTCATACCCGACGTTGTATGTGGTGAGGTCAGTCACATTAAGGTACACTGCAACAGCAAACAGCATCCCACAGTTAAAGCAGGAGTTTTAAAACGATCTCAAAACGTGTCTATGATTTGTCAGTCACGCGCACGCACGGGTGGTTCCCTGTCCAACCAGAGCGCCGCTCACTCCCGCATCGTACTGAGCGTAAACCTTCAGGTCGTACGTGGTGCCAGGCTGGAGGTTGTGCAGGATGTGTGTAGTAACATCTCCAACAAACACTTCCATGGTGTTATCCGTGCCTGTAACCACACGCCGCACAGAACTTACTAGAACAAGCGCCAGCCTGCAACAAGATGTCCAGACTATGACAACATGGGAAACATGATCTAGAACCGTCTCTTACCTGCTGGGGTATAGACCAGATTATAACCGTTGACCCGTGCGGGCACGGCATCCCAGGACACTCGGAAACGAGTGTACCACTCATCAGAAACACGCAGGTTACGAGGCTCAAGGAGACCCACTGAAGGAGAAAAAAGAAACGGTAAACGGGAGCCAAGATACTGACATCAGCTGTCTGTCATTATCGGTCTTTTTTATCTATCTATCTATCTATCTATCTATCTATCTATCTATCTATCTATCTATCTATCTATCTAAGCTGTAATGTGATTGTGTAACCTTCCTTACATGTTTTTCCATCTCCGGACAGTCGTCCTCCAGGCCCATCTTGATAAATGGCATCTACTTTGATGCTGTATGGAGTGTCTGGCTGCAGGTTTTGCAAGATGACAGAGTTTCTGTTGCCAGGAACACTTGTCTACGTGAAAAACAGCAGATCAGCTTTCTAGTACGCATTCAGTGAAATAACATTCACGAGCTCGTAAAAATACCTGATGTTAACGTGTAATGCTTCTGTCCTTTATAATCACTACTATAAAATACAACCCCACTCACAAACTCCTCAATGGGATCTCCAGTGGTGGGTGCGTAGCCAATGCGGTACTGCAGCACGGGTCCTTCGGCCTGTTCCCAGCTGACGCTCAGCGTGCTGGTGGTCGGGTCGTACACACGCAGGTTCCTGGGGCCGCCGCGGGGCACTGCAATCAGAAGAACACAGGTCCTCTCAACATCATATTTCTGGAAGAAAAGACCATGTTTGTCTCCATAGGGTTTACTACTTATAAAATGTAAGAGTATACTGAACTTTTCTGGATACAGTAGAGTTTAGTTTATGATGCAAAGATTTTATGTTAAAAATTTTACATTTTTAAATATGTTTCTTTTGAATGTGTGCATGTCATCACAATTACAATTTACCATTATACATATAAATACACTTGTATTTTATACTGTATTATGAAACATCTTCAGCAATCTTCAATATTCTGATAATCCACTTACTAACACTTTGCAACTACATGTCAACTAGCAGTCATTACAGTAGTCATTTAGTAGACTGTTTGCTTATTACCTTCTAACACTTTATTTTGATGGGTTCAAAACATACTACATACTATCAGAAACTTTACAAGTGTATGTAAACCTATTCTACTAACCCTAAACCTACCCTAACAGTCTACACTGAGAGTTAGTAGGCATGTAGTTGACATGTAGTCACAAAGTTAGCCATACTTAGTAAAGGGTTTAAAGTGGACTTTCAAAACAGTGTAACCAAATCTTCCAAAATGATACATTTCTCTCATTTGAAGAAGAGAAATTATTCAATCCTTCAGCAGCGCATTCCTTTTACATTTTTTGTTATCAGTACTTCCAGTTTGACCTTAAATTTGTCTAAATTTAAACTCTGCCTGCGACAAAAGCATTGTCAACATTTTTTCCTCCCTAGAAAAAATTGGCACAAGTGTGATGAAGTTTAAATAATGTAGCAGGGTAAGAGTTTGTAACAATAAATAACTATCTGTACTGCAAAAATGCTGTACTAACTCAACAATTGAACAAAACATTAGTAGTAACTAGTAATAAAGTTGGAAAATAAGATTTCCTGGAATTTCAGCTGTTACCTTCACATCTGAAACGATTCAATAACAAAGAAATACAAATGCTGACGTTTCATTGCACAGTGTGACTGAACGCATAACAAAGGACCTCTGGTGGAGGCGTCCTGCGGTCAGACTCACATGTTTTCCCATTATCAGACACAGAGGAGCCCTCGCCGTCAGCGTACAGAGCCACCACACTCACGGCGTAGTCGGTGTCTGAATCCAGCTGCTGCAGCAAGGCAGTGTGGGTGTTCCCTGGAACGAGCACCTAACCAACAACAACAAAAAAAAAGTAATCATTTACCACCAGGGACACACAGGCTTGTCTTTGTTAAATAGTGACATTTATGATACTTCAAATACTTTTACAGCGATTAATAAGTGAAGCTCACAAAGAACGTATTTCAGCACAAATCAAAAGGAAAATAAATTGTAAAATGGTAAATTATTATATTGCATTATATTATATTTAGTGCTGTCACTAGTTTAAAAAATGTAATTGCATTAATTACAGTCATGAGCTGTGATTTAATGAATGAATAATCATGATTATTTGCAAATTTAAAAGGTTTAAGGGAGCAGAACCTTTCACACCTCCACCAGGTATGAGACATAATTCTTATTATTTTATTCTGTTCTTATTCGGTCATTATGCTCATGGATAGTAGCCATTATTTTAAAGCTCCGTATTTCGTATATATCTAGTTTTAAAATGATAACACTTTTTTTTTTTTTTTTCCCATAACCGGGATCTCAATGAGTGGTGTTTAATATTATGGAAACCAAGAAAAGAATGATGCAAAATGATATGTCCCTCAACATGTAACCCCTTAAGATCACGCATATCAAACTGGCTGCTGGCTTTAAAAATCTCTGCTATATTACACCCTGAGAAAGAAGTTTTGTGTTTTTCTACAGATGACCTCGTGCACTCCCTGATGTTTGTGTCACCGCTGATTTCCAACCCAACCGTTAGCGATCACTTGCTCAGCCAATGCAGTGGAAACATTCCTTTGATGTGTTAATAGTGCAGCAGTTGTAGCAATTCGAGTGAATGATGTGCTGACAGCGTCGTGCAATCACCTCCTTTCACTGCTCTTCACGACGCCAGGTCACGGGGGTCACTGAATTAATGACATGAGAAAACTCTCTTTCTGCTGACAACACTATCCTTTATTTTAAAGGCCGAGGCCAGTGGGCGATTGATTGCACTTCTGGAGTTTTTCAAAGCTACAGCTGAAAAGGTAAAATATTCATCGCAAATCTGTGGTTAAAACGCAAACGAATTTGGAAAACTGGCCCCAATATCGGAAAAGACGTGCTTCCATAAGATTAAAAATTCCACAAAGCAGATAAGAAGCTTGTTCTGTTAAGACTGTTTAAACTCAGTGCTGAAATAAAACGGGCTCCCAAGATTTCCCACAGCTGCTTTCTGTACGCAAGCATCTGACGACAATAAAAGTCATTTATGGATTTCAGAGCTTTGTGATAATCCCTCTCAAGCAATGAAGTCCATGCGAGAATGAGGCTTCATGACATTAAAAACACAAACATCTTTGCAGAGGGGCGGACTGCAAACAGACGGTCACGCTCAAAAGCCCGAGAGACTGGCGTTTGTCGCGGCTGTATTTCCTGTAAGCTCTTTCACGCGAGGCTAACGATGAGGACTTACAGATTGAGGGGGACGGACTCCAGAGAGGGGGGCGTAGGCGACGCGGTACTGCAGCACATCTCCGGAGGCCGGCTCCCAGCGCACGTTCAGCGTGTTTGTGGTGGGGTTGTAAACTCGGATGTTCTTGGCAGGGGTCCGAGTCACTGTTTCAGACAGGAGCGGGAGAGGCATCATAAAAACAAAGACAGTAAAAAGGGTGAGAGCGGTAAGAGTGGTCAAAGAGGTACAGAAATTTGCAACTATTTACGAGCCCTGATGCATGCAGGTTTAAACGCAATACTAGTTTCAGCGTCAACCTCCACAGAAGGAAACTGCAGCAGCCTTTCAAAAACATTTTTAATTTAAAGAGGTTTTAAACCATAACTTGATCGTCAGCTTTTTTGGCAGCTTTGGGGCATGTGCAGGATATATTTTACCCCAAAAATCAGCTTGCGGTAGCATTTTAGAATAGGTAACACATAATTATTCACTATTAACTATAACTTTTCCACCAATAAATTAGCTGCTTATGAATAGTTAGTAAGGTAGTTAGAAAAGTAGGTATTTTGCAATTCTAATAAAATGTGGGGAAGATGATCTATGATCTATGATCTATGATTTGAATATCCAATTCGCATGGGGTGTATTTTGATAATACATGTTGTGAATGGTGCTTTATATTTTCCACCAGCAAAAACCCTGATCCCAGATTTGAACCAAAACAAACACTTTCACGGACGTGGCACAGCCACGCGAAGCAAGCTGGAGACGATGGGAAGCAAAGCACCTGGCGGAAAAACAATGACGGCTACAAAAATCTGTTAGTTTGACTGTGAATGAGGAGCATTGAGCTGACAGCAGTAAATAAGGGTGCTTTTATGTCCTTGCACCTCCCTGGGTTTTCCATTTGGTGAAATAGATTCTTCGCAAGCCTCTCACCAGCATCTCCAGTCATTACACCCCATAAAGAAGGCTCATTAAGCCCAGACTGGAGTCACATTTATGGGGTTGCCAGCACATCGGCATTCTTCCCTCAGTGATCAATCCAACAAAGCTGATTCAATCTTTGAGCGAGGCTCTGAGTTTCTATTTATAAGTGCAATACTTTAATGCTAAAGCCAGAAAACTGCACTTTGCACTTTCTGGATCGAAAACTTGGCAAAAGAGTTCCTGTTACTGGGGAGTATATGATGGATGACTATGGGAATTCGTGGCTTTCCAGTAATGCTAAAATAAGGGAAAGCTGCATCCACTCACAGGTTTTTCCGTTCTCCGACATACGCTTGCCCTCTCCAGGAGCGTATACTGGCACCACTGTTACCGTGTACTCTGTGTCGGACTGCAGGTTCTTCAGAACGGTACTGGTGGTGCTTCCAGAAACCTGGACCTAAGAACATTAAAACAATTGTTAAAAATAATTTTCTAGTCGTCTGTGAAAAATCGCACAGTGCTTAGGATGGTTGAGGCCCTGCTGCTATGTGTTATATAAGCGTATTTAGTACATTTCGATGCACTTGTCTAAGTGGTTGCTTTCTGGTCCAATACAAAAGAGGCAAATTTCTATATTATTATACTATTCTCGCCTTCAATGTAGGTCTCTGGGATTTTTGCATCAGTTATATGGAAACGTTTATTCTTCAGGGTCTCGAAGTTCAGGGTCTGTAACACACTTGGCTAAAATTCTTCAGTAATGGTATAAAGCAACTTCCTTTTTAACTTTGTTGAGAACAAACGTGTTCACAGCATGTCTCTTTAAATGAGAATGAGCTAAATGAAACACATTAATGAACTGTGGAAACCTGTTTCTGCCACTGAATGAAAATCTAAAAAAAGGTAATTGCAACTTTTTAGAGTATAATTTTTTTTTTTTTTTTTTTTTTTAGGCAATTGTGAGTTTACGTCTTTTTTACGCTGTTGTGCGATATCAGTGTGCAACTGCAACTTCCAATATATTAACTCACAATTCAGACTTTTTTCTTTAGAATTGCACACTAAAAACTTACAATTGCAAGTTACAAAGTCAAAACTGCAAAATATCAATTCTTAGTTTATATCCTGCAATTCTGATTTAAATGAAAAGTTGTCGCACAAAAAAGCATCAAGGGTCAAAAACACGGGTCAAATTGACCCGGAACTTAATATAAGTGTTAGGAGGTGCCCTGGGACATACCATGTCTTCTGCTCCACCGCTGACGGTCTGGTAGTAAATCCTGTATTGCCGTACGCTCCCTTCAGCCGGCTCCCAACGTACATTCAGAGTGCTCACTGTGGGGTCAGTGACCTGAAGGTTTCTCACACTGCCCAGCGGTACTATGGGAACACACATAAAACTCTATTCAAAATGTCAACAGTGACCTAATTTATATAACTTAAACACTAGGTCTAATGAATGCGGTAAAGACACGTGACGTACATGTCTTTCCTTGGCCAGAAATGTCTTTGGCATCTCCATTGGCATAGACTGCAGCAACTGTGATGTAGTAGGGAGTGTCTGGAGTCAGTTTCTGAAGAATAACTGAGTTTTTCTTCCCTCCAACCTGTGTCTGTGACAGAGAGAACGAACTGAGTTGTTAAATGAGTCAAAGGATCAGCTCCACTATATGAGTCTATATTATATATCCACTGTAAACCACGAAATTATTAAATAATTATTCCTCAGCATGATAAAACAAACCTGCCACGGGTTCAGTGTCAACAAAGAGAAGGATGAGTCATTTATTGCTATTTATTTTTTAGCCCAAAATATTCTTTTAAATAAGCTTAAGTAATTATCAGCAGTGCTGGATAATTCCACTTCACAAATACCGTATGATTGTAGATAGAACTGTTTTTCAGCAGAGCAAAACTGTGTTTAGTTTTATGCTGTTATTCCTATGACTGCTGCCAGTGTAAATCTGCTTTCTTGATGAAGAAAACAGAGGCTGGGAAAGGCTGCAATGGCTTTAGTATAGAAAAACAACACCTCTGCACCCATTCAGATACCATGAAAACATGGAAAATAATAAAATGATAGTTGATTCTGCAGACAAAAAGATTTGCACTCTTAGCTGGACCAGCTAAAGCAAAAACAGCAACCTGTAGGGAGCATTTAAGGCACTTTTTCCAGCCAGTGTGGCAATGCATATGAAATATAATGGCAATAAAACAATAAATCGTTTAGATTAAATCTAAAGACAAAATGTAAACTGCAGATCTAGGTTCTAATGATCAAGAAACATGATTATTATTATCAGCGTTTTTTCAAGAATGAACGTTGGATGAATTGGATACTTTTTGTAGTTAATACACATCACTTATAATATTATTTTTTTTTAGTCAGCCAGATAATATGAACATAAAAATGGTAAAAATGCTCTTTACCGATTGAGATCGTCCTCCTGCAACCGGGAGGTAGGTGATCCTGTAGTTCTGTACTCGTCCAGGAGCGTGATCCCACTTGGCCGTGAGCGAGGTGGTAGTGGCATTGAACACCTGGAGGTTTTGGGGAGGTCCACTAGGAGCTATAAGAAACAGCGTTTGACATTTTTAGCTTTGTGTTCGGACACAATCTTGTATCCACGTGGAATCCAAACGTTAAATGTCAACTTAAAAGAACCAGACTCACCGGGAGTAACAATCCTGGACACTGCAGCCGGCAGGGCACAGAGAAGAAAGAGTGAGAGTTTGTCAAATGCACAAGTGGTGTCTGAAGTGCAGTAAATGGAAGAAGTGTACGATTTGGATTTTGGGGCTTCTTACAAGTGCGTTGGCTGCCCAGAAGATCTTCGCTCTCAGACTCATCGGGGTAGATGGCAGTGACAGAAACATCATAGAGGGTGTCTTGCTCCAGGTTCTCCAGAAGAAGAGTGGTGTCCTCACTGCTCAGGATATCCTGAGGAAAACCGGATGTGTTTACCCTCAACATCTAAGTACAGCTACGTTATTATGATTATTATAAAACATTTTTATTACTGCAGGAAGAATGAGTTTGAAAAGCCTAGTTCACGCAAACAAATTTAATTACTGTCATGATTTACTCACCCTTGTCTTTTAAGATGGGATTTGTTTTTAAATATCTAAAAAAAAATGCCATATGACATGTACTTTGCACATTCTATGTGAAATTGCAATGGATTTAAAATTATTATTTTTACTTTGTAAATGCATCTCAGTAAAAGTACAGACATATTCCTAGAACAGTACTATTACTATATGTAATGCATGCATGTTATATTTGATTATATTACATTTTATGGGAAGGAGAGTAAATACAAGTCAAGTCTTTAGCATTTCAACATGTCTTACATATTGAAAGTTGTTCTCTCCACTCTTAGTCCAGCCGACGCGGTATAGGGAGACATCAGGAGCACCGTGCTCCCAGTGAGCCCTGAAACTGGTCTGGGTCACTTCAGAGAACCTCAGGTTCTTCGGAGCAGGGACAACGTCTAGAACAAACAGGATGATATGATGAGTTTCAGGTTACAGTTAGCAGTTAAGTGTTACTTCACTTCACAGAGGTTATTCACAGATATAAGATTCCCTGGGCCGTTACCTGTAATGGCTTGGTTAAGCATCGGGTTTCCAGTCCCAGAGTCATACACGGGAGTCACAGCCACATCGTATTCCGTTTGGGAAATGAGATTATCCAGTCCTCTGAACGTCACGTCTCCATTAACTTCAAGCTAAATTGAAACAGGAGAGTTGCAGTTATGGACACACAATACATAGCAAAAAGATTCAGCGGAATCAGGAGGTCAAGGTTTGACTGGTTAGAGTTCAATTCATAGATTTTTTACAAATTATAATCTTTTACTGATTCCAAAGGACACTGCAAGTGTAGCAAGCAATATAATCTATTAGATTACATAATTTACGTAATGTAATCTGACTATTGATTACTTTTGACTACTGATTACTTTTAGGTTACTTATATCAATAAATTATTAACACTTTACTGCCATTGTGCTAATAACATGCAATCATGCAATCACCTGTAATCACATACATAAAAAAATATAGAATAATAATAATACTAAATATATATAATTATTTTAATATAACAAATTATGTATTTTTTTTAAGTTGGAAACACATCTGTGCATTGATTTCAGTTCAACTGTTTTAAAACTGCACATTAAATCAAATGTGTTACATTTTTTTCTAAAGTAATTGTAAAAATATTAACAATAGTACATCCTACAACAATTTGTTTTCAATGCATGCGTCATATTTCATGAACAAAATCTTTGCACTCCAGAAGCAGCACACAAGCTGAATCTAAAGTGGCATTTAGCTGCATCTCAGAGATTTACACTGCTGTTACAAATACATCAACACTGTTAGGTGATGAATGTGTTAAATGCAAAGTATACTGAATGAAAAACTGTGACATACAAAAACCACCAGTTAGTGGCAACAAGCCTTAATGAGTGAGTCACTGAGTTTCTCTTTCAACTGATTTGTTGAAAAAAGGGCTGGTTTATTCAGGAATGAAAAAAGCTGATTTCAGAACCATGAACAGTATTTGCATTCAACTTTTGCTATTTATGCTATAAAAACGCCAAAGGAATAGTAAGAGCACTATACTAGTGCGCAGCTGTCTTGATAAAGGGCCTATTGAATGATTGCCTCACCTCAATTCATTCAAAAACACTGAATAATTCAGGAACAAAACCTGGTATTTCAAAACCAGGCTGTTCTACCTAAAACCAAATAGATGTCAGGATTGATCTTGAGAGAAACAGCAAAGCCTCCATACATAGAAAATCACTTTAAGTTCCTGCAGAATTAGGCCTGATCTTTGATCCTGTGTCAGGTAACAGGAGCTGCCGCCATCTGTCGGGCTTCTCAGGCTTCCATCCACCTGGACCCACATTTGCGTGCATGTTTGTTTCATCTTTTCATCCCAGAACCAAGAGTTATGAGCAGAACTGAGTCATGATTAATGCCTCAGGATGTGGAGAAAAGCTGAGTCCAAAACTGCCACTGAGAGTAAAAAAAAATCATAGGAAAAAAATCCCACCCATAAAATACGTATCCCAAAGCACTGGATTGCTGCATGCCACTCAAAACTCCATCTTTTTTTATCGTCTGTCTGTTCTCGCAATCTTTGGTAGATGATCACCATAACCGAAGCTCTGGAGAGCAGCTGTACTCTCTCGGCAGCTGCCGTCTCCACTGACTTGTGTAACGTAATTGCTGATATGTTAAAAGGTCCCAAATCCATCAACATGAGTCTCTTTCTTGGTTGTCTGCCTGGACGCATTGTGTAAACAGACAGGAATCTTTCCACAGGAAGGCTTCCACAGTGACCCAGGAAGGCTTTGCACATTTGAAAACAAGATTGTTGTTCAACAGCTGATAAGCTGTGCACAAAATTAATCCCAAATGCAGTGCTACTCTACACGTGGATGGCAGGCTGCGTGCGGCCCTCTGAGCTTTTTGTTGTGACAAGTGATTACAAGTGCAAAATTACTTTTACTATCAGACCTCAAAACCCTCTTGCTTTGAGAACTTTCTGTTTTAAGTGAAATGTTCAATATGTTGACTCCAGGCCAGCGATATTTCTAAAGAATGACTGAAATCGGCAGCTGAAGTAAATTAGGATATTCTATTGTTTAAGTAACTTGTAAAGTGTTGTAAAATCATCAATAAACTATAAGATAAACCTCACGTTTCTGATTATGTATGTTATATACAATTGGTCTGAACAAAACTGGCAGACAGGCTGAATTAAAATGCTAATCTCTGACAGAATGTGGTGAGCAGAAATATAACAATTACCCTTGTTTCCAATATAAGCAAAGCAGTGTTGCACTTTTAAAATACTTGTAGACATCATACAGAGGTACGATTTAAAAAAATGACAGTCCATTTTCTCAGGCATATAATCACAAATCAATTGAATGACCTATTCTGTGATTTGTCAAAATGTCACAGAAAGCTGATGAGTTTGACTTTACCTCTTTCACCTCTCCTTCCTCTGGCTTGTAAGTGATGATGTATTTACGAACGGCACCGGGAGCAGCATCCCAGTCCAGCTGCATGGTGCTGTGGGTAACATCTGTGATCCTCAACTCACCAGATGGAGGAATAGGCACTACAGAGAAGGGAGAGATAGAAACAAAAAAAAAAAAACAGACAAACAAATAGTGAGAATCAGATAGGTGTGCTAAACGTCCCTGCTGAGGGGAAGAAAGCCCTAGTGCCACCTACGGGTCACCCCCTGATCAGAGAGAGCTTCACTGGCGAAATCGCCGAACAAGGCGAAGACCGAAACTCTGTAGGCCGTGTTGGGATGAAGTTTCTTCAGCTGGACCTCAGTAACTGTTCCTTTCACACGCATCTGTGAAAGCCAACCACATCACAAATGAAAGGGATGGTGGACTTGTTCAATGGAACATGATGGAATTTTTTTTTATGCCACTGCTTAAAAGACCAGGTTGGACTAGTTTAAATAAAGAAATTAAACAAATATCAGCGATTCCTAAGAATGTTAGCAGTATTACTAAAATAACACTAGGCTGAACTGTTCTAACAGTGACAGAGTTAGGGTTGTAACAAAGAGCAACAAAGTTACAAAGTTCAGAATACCATGAAGAATCACGGGCAAAAAAATAAATACGGTTAAATTTGATGGGATAGTAAGAAAAAGGGTGCGGAAACGCAGGGGATTAGTTTCCAAAACAACATCTGCTGGTCTTTTTAGCAGGACAGTTTTAGCACAAATACCTTTTAAAATATCTATAAATCATTCAGATTTTTTTATAATGGTAGAAATTATGATTTTAGTCTTGTCTTGGCTGAGATATTGAATTCTGAATCCCAGTGCAAAAAATATTTTCTTACTCTCCATTTTTGTTTCACCTTCCAGAACAAATAACAAATGTTTAGATAAATCAAACTGGAAAATAAGGCATATATATAATGTCTAATGTCTAAATAAATAATAAGAATTGTTTTTTGTTTTTGTTTTTTTTTTTGCAATGAAGACATTATAGCTGTGTCTATCAACTATAACAAAAACTCTAAGCATATTCCTTTCTCTCTTTTTTTTCTTTCTAATGAAAAAATGGAGGAACAATATTGAAACATCTGCTCTGTCAGACAAGCCCTGTGGACATCAGATTCACGCCAGAACTGACGTCGAGATCTCTGGATCTTTTCTCTGTGTGAAATACTTGAAAGAAGAACTGTGCTAACAAGCCCCAAAGCGCTAATGAGCTGTTATTTTCCAAAAGCTGCAATATAAAGGACGTTTTTGAACCCAATAAATGTAGACCTACCACCTGTGGTATCTACAATATCTCCAAAAATTCTTTCCACTTCCTTTTCTGCTACAGTATGTCAGACTTGTTGACAGATTTTAGCTGCATAGCACCATAGGGTTTCCATTAGAACATTTTGTCTTTTCCAGTAAGTCCTGATGAACGCGTTTTGTATTTATTTTTTTTAAATATTCAGCTTCAAGACTGGTCTTTCCAAAGGCTGACTGACTAGACGAGACGGCACAGCAGACTGGGGAGAGGTTGAAATGTGTGGCATCACCGTACCTCCTTTTCACCAAAGGGTTTAGTGGCATTAATGGCGTCGTAGAGAAGCATGTAGCCAGTGGCCCCTTCGACCGCATCCCATCTCACATTCATGGTGGTGGAGCGCTCTTTGTAGATGTTCATGTTCCTCACAGCACTGAGAGGCACTACAGAGGGGAACATGACTTTTCTCTCTTTCTCTTCTGCAGTTTGAGCCCTGACTATCCTTCTAAGCGGACTAAAGCTCGAATGGGAACATGGAAGCATTTTGGATGGAATATGATGGATGTGTGACGTGATGGAATGGATCGCCATGAGAGACAATGGTTGGGTGAGAATGATCATGGGATACTCACATGATGGACAAACAGACATGAAGATATGCGGATGTCAACACACAGACAACAAATGAAATAATACAATGACACTTTGCGATGCAAAGCAGCATCATGCCGTATGCAACACGGTTACATTCAGAGCGCTGTAAAAGGAAGGATGATGTTAGGGTTAAGTCATAATGGCATTTGGAAAAAATTAAAAGGTGGCAAAAAAGGGTACAGCAATATTAGCACATACACTTTGCATAGCATTTTATTTGCACCTTCTCAGCAACTGGCTAAACCTCCGAAAATTCATTTTAAAAACATCAAAGGTAATAATTTATTGGGTGAATCTCGAGAAAACTGTCAACTGATTTGCATTTCAAGAAAATATAGGAAATCACACTTGAGAGAATTTTTAGTACCGTTAAGTTTTTGTACTGACACACTATTGTGTGCGCAATCGTGTCTCTTACACTCAACAAGGCTGCATTTATTTGATCCATAAATGCATCAAAAACGGTAATATTTTAAAGTACTATAACGGTAATTCGTTCCTATGATCAAACTTGAATTTTCAGCATCATTACTCCAGTCTTCAGAGTTGCAGGATCTTCAGAAATCTTTCTCAAGAAACATTTCCGATTATTATTAATGTTGTAAACGGTTGTGCTGCTTCATACTTTTGTATAAACTGATAAATATAAATTAAAAAAAAACAGCATTGCTTGAAAATAGAAATTGTAACATTATAATTGTCTTTACTGTAACTGCGTCTTTATTGATCAATTAATGCATCCTTGCTGAATAAAAAAATATATATATATATTTATTTATTTATTTATTTTTTTTAATTAGACATGTTTTTGTGAGATTCACCCAAGTATTGCATGATACAATACATACAAAAGTTTCAAACTTTGCATTTTGGCAGTACCATGGTACAGTAATTCTGTCAGATGATTACTACTTTTATATTCTACTTTTATCACAGCATTGCAGTGTGAAATGTCCAAAACACAAGGTATTACGATGCAATAAATTATATTACTATGGTATAGTGTGCAGAACAATTTTCAAATGTTCAAATAATTGATGGTCACACTTTATATTAGGTGACATTAATTACTATGTACTTGCATCAAAAAATTTATTTCAAAACACTTCTGCTGCTATTGAGGTGGGATACGGTAAGGTTAGGGACAGGTTTGGTGGTATGGGTAGGTTTAAGGATGAATAAAGGTGTAAGGAAAGGGTCAACAGTGTAATTTTAAATGTAATTATGCAAATTAATTTGCATATAAGTATTTTACAATGTAAAAACATTTATGTACACAATAAGTGCGCTGTACCGAATAACAAATTTCAATGTAAGTACATAGTAGTTAATAGCCACCATGTTATTTGGTGTTCAGATACATATTGTTGAGCACTTGGCTCTGGCTGTTCTGGTGATAAGTGAATTGTGGGTAAAAGCTCACTTACATGTGGTCTCTGAGCCTTTGAGCGGGTCGCTGCTGTCCTCTCCCACCACTGAGTAAACCTTCACCATGTACTCCGTCAGCGGAGTGAGACTCTCCAAGACCACAGTCGTCACCGTCCCATCGACAAGCAACTGCAACAGATGAACAGAATTAAAGGGAGAACTCACAAGAATAGGACATGACAGTGTTCGCAAAGAAAACTGAATTAATCACTCCTAGGTCAAAACAAAGTTAGCCTTTTCAGATTGTTTCCGGACTTCTAGACTTCTGACGAAATCTAGTTTTGGCTCAGCATGAAATGCCTCGAGCCATGTTTTGACTTTCTTTGCTCTTTCTTGCTGTTAATGTGCACTGTGTAAATAGTTTTAAATGAATTGCACACTTAAGCTCAATAGTTAGACTTTAACAACCTTAACAATGGCCAATAGTAGTTGTGTAGTAAAAAGTGTTCATACCTTTTGTGGTTCTCCCCCTGCCATGCTCACATACTCTATTCTGTACTTCTCCACGGGGCCATCAGGGGCGACCCAGGTGGCGCGGAAAGAGTAATGGGTCACTTCTGAGGTCGTTAGATCAGTGGGTGGCTCAGGACCTCCTCCTGTGAGAGGTGATGATGGTGATTAGGGTTTAACCTTTGACACTCACATACTCCAACATTAGACATGTCATGTCAGTTTCTCAGCAAAGCTGAATTTGTTAAACATTGCCCTAAAATTGGAGTTCAAACAGTGATGCATTTAAGGACATGGTTGTTTTGGTTCATGGCAGAGCTCTTTAAATTTTTAGAGAGAAAACATGTCTCATATTTTACTTTGCTACACTAAAAGAACAGGAAAGGAATCTAGAGATTACAAAAGCTACAACACTGTAGCAGCTCTAACATTGCTCTTGAATGATACTAATCAGTCAAAAGTTCACAGAATATTAACAGCATCATGCCTTTTTTCAGTTCTTTTCTAGACTGGGCTGCTTCTAGTCATTTTTTTTCTCGTGGAGCCAGGAAAGTCTGTCTGCGACTGGATCATGTTTCAAAGTGTCAAAGTTTGATCATGGAAAGGTCAAAGCCTTCAGGGATTCAATTTTGTTAAAAGGAAAAAAAAAGAAGAGAGAGACTAATTCTTGAAGCTTTTAGGACATACCTGTTGATAGCGGACCATCAGCAATCTGACATACTGACACTGCATTTTAGCCACAATTCACCACATTTAAGTATTGCATGTTATTAGCCCAAGGATTTTTAAAACTCTTATCAGAAAGAGGTTGATCAGATATACAGGTAACACTTTATTTGGAAAGTCCACATTAGGCGTTCTACCAGTTATAAGTAAGCGATCATTAGAGTCTTTGTAGGATGTCTACTTAGTGTAATATAATATAATATTAAAATGTAATGCAAGACTAAATTACGCCTGCTCTGACCCACCTCAACTCTTAAATATTAAAGGGGCACTAATTAAAGTGATTTTAAAAAACCCTTTTGATCACAGTGTCAGTCCCAAAACACACTTGTAGTCAATCAGCAGTAAGGGGGGCATGTCTAATAATTTCATTATTAGACACAACCCCTTTATATTTATTTTAGCATTTATTCTCCAAAATTTTTTTGACTATGCCTTTTTACCTCAGAAATACTGTATCTTTCAGCCTCAGTGTTTTAGAGAGCGTGACCTCAGTAATACCTGGACCCTTGACACTGTTACACAGGTTGTTTGTCAGGTCGTCCACGATGTCCAGCAGGAAGGAGAAGTCAGCCACGTTGTACATGTGGATGTCATCTGGATCTGAAGCAATGGATCTCAGCTCATTCTCATCTGCGTTCTTTACACCTGGAGAACAAAACCGCCAAGGACACGTTGAAGCCCAATTCAACTCATTATCCATTGCCTTTCTCCGACCAATCATATCACGTAACCAGTTCTTACCAATGGCATACAGCTCAATTCCCTGGTCACGTAGGTTCTGAGAGTTGGCCGTGATGTCATCCTGAGACTTGCCATCAGTAACCAAGACGCCGATCTTCCGAGAGTTCGGACGCATTCCAACATTAGCCCTGAAATTGTTCTGAAGGATGTAGTTTAAAGCCAGGCCTGTGGAATAAGAAAATTTTTGTATGTCTAAATACACAAAGGGGGCATTAAACATAAAGAAGGCCAGTAAGTTACTGTGTCATATTTTAAGTGAAAACTTGTTTAGACCATATTTATACGACAGTAGTCTACTATACTGTTAAGATCTCATTGATTCGCATACAAGGTGTCAGAATTCATCTTACATTTTGGTCATACAAATATCAGCATCAAATTGTATATTATTGCTCAGTTTGTGCCTCTGAATAAAATCCTCTCTGAGGTTCAAACTGTCCCATTTTAAGTTGGAGCTGAAATCTACAACATCACAAGTAGATAAATTTAGGGTTTCACTACAAATCAACTGTGTTGAGTCTGTCATAAAGATTAAGAATAAAACATGATATACCAGTCAGAGTGTTTCCTCCTTTGTAGGGCAGATTGGCCACGGCATCCAGCAGCTGTTTTCTGGTTCTGTGAGAGTTCAGGTGCCACTCGGTCTTTGGGTCTCCACTGTACTGTGCCAGACCTACACCAGACAGATTTTTGTGAGTTTTGTGAGATATGACTCTAAAACAGACATGTACACATACTGAGATATGGCTTTAAGTTTCAAACCATACTAAGTTTGAGACATTGCTGAGATATCTTCTGAAACTCATGTGTGATGACAAGGGTCTTTTATTCAAGAGAAAACTCTCGGGAAAGAACTCGAGACTTCCAATGCATTATTGTGGATCTTCTCAGTAATATAGGGTTCAAGATGAATTTCTCTTACCAATCTGGACACGATCCGGTCCGATGTCAAAGACACCCACCATGCGAGCAATGAAAGACCTTATGGTCTTGAAGTTCAGACGACCAATGCTCCAGGATCCATCAACAAGCAGGATGATATCGGCCTGGGCTGTGGTTTTGCACATTACCTCTGTTTGACCAGAGAACAATCCAGTCAGTCAGTTTATTATTATGAAACAAACAATAATCATTTAAACTAGCAGAAGGAAAAATTCAAATGGATTGTGATTTGTGATAAAGGACGCAGATAAGAGTTTAGACACACTTGGACACACAAAACATTCACACAGTCATGCAAAGCATGACAAAACTGTTTATTTGGCATATTGAAAACACACATTGTTTTACATTATATCTTAAATAACATCTTTTAAACTATAAACTCCATTTCTGTAAGCGATGTCTTTGTCTGTGTCCCATCTTGCTGCCTCTCCAGAAAACTGAATGAAGGGTAAAGAGAAGGTAAATGTCGCCCACCTGGCCCTGCTCAAAAAGAACATGTTGCATAATTGTCTGATATATATATTACAGATCATTCCCTCTAGCATAAAAAAACATTCACTGGATATAGCCAGCTAAATTTTGTAAAATACTGCGGTTATTGTGTTTTCGAAATGTGCTGTACCTGTGCGTGAATTTCTTAGTAGCAATAAAATGAATTATTTAGGGCTTCAAAAAATATTTATTAGCCAAACAGGTGTTTTTCCTCAATGGTAATGTGGAATTTTAACATTGAATTTATTACCTCTTTTACCCTAAACGCTAAAGCCAGGAGCATACTTTAGGCAAGTAAGCAGACGCAAATCGGTAAATGCATTTTACACACAATCTCGGTTTATCTGTCTCCATGTGCAAAACTAAAAATACAAGATAACTAAAGTATGAAAAAATGTAATTATTAAATTGAATAATTCACCTTCAACACGCTAATGATTACAATCAAGAGTCAGGAATATTCTCTGCATAGAAAGCCACTGTGAAGAATTCTCTTTAAAGAAATGTCAGTGATTAACAACAAGATATAATGTATAACAACATTATGAATATGCATTATACCTGATAACACTTTACACTGCATTTAGTGTCACGTTGCAACAATGTAATGTGACTTGGTCGAATAAAAATATTAATTTAATGCCTCTAATAAATAGATAAATAAGGAAAAGATCTTACTGACTCCAAACATTTGAATGCTAGTGCATGGGTTTACATATTGGAGCCAAAATATCATAGACATTATTGAAACTCTGCATTCAAAAACAATCTAACTCTGACCTGAAAATAACCTGAAATGTTTTGGATTTAAAGCAGTAAAAAGAAAAAAAAGGACAACAACGTGACAATGAATGTATAAGAAGTATTTAAGATTCTCCACTAGGTCACTAATCAAATCAGCAGATTTGTAATACTGAATATCTTAACAACTTTGTTACATTTTTCATGCTTCCAATGCAGCACAAAATATGTCCTTTCATGCAAGAAATCAGGTATCGGGTCGGACGCCGGTCGTTTTTGTGCTTTTTTTTTTTTGTCAGTGACTGTCTCATGCAAATGGCAAGCTGAATGTTACACCTCAGAGCTCTTGTCTGGGAATATTTTCTTTCCCTCTCCTGCCGCTGATGGTGACCGACCCTCACCATCAGATCTGTTTCCAATTAGAAGCAACATTCCAGACCAGGGTCAGCCGACCATGTGCAAAGCTTTCATTCTGTATGTCACTTTTTTCTTTACCAAGTTGTAAAGCATAAGTAATTGTGCGCAGATAATCTTTCTTGCTCACGAAATTCAAGAGTCCGTCCATGAGAAGGCAGAGACATGGCTACCATGTGGCGCAGTCACCCTGTCTGCTCTTTCACAACACAATTAGCTGTGCTGAAAGGTATTTGCCATTACTCAAAGCACTACACTGCAGCCTACTTTTCCAATTCAAAACTGACAAAGAACTTATGATTTTTTTATATGGATTCAATAAATGCATGGCAGACGCAGTAGATCTGTTCCATACATGCTCTGTTACAAAATGAATGCTGTATGCTAATTGTTTTGGAATTTGAGTAACATTTTACTCTGCAGTAGCACGAGAACTGAGGGTTAAAGTACCTTTCTCAGAAAGAGAGAATTTTTTTTCTAAACCTTACCTGGTGTATCAAAGGGTGGGGGTTCAGGGGCATCAGAGAGGGTGGTCTTCTCCTCTCCAGCCAATGGCATACTCTCTCCTCCATCAAACATACCAAACACACTCACTGAATACTTAGTGCCGGCCCTGAGATAAGAGAAACACAAATCAGTCAGTGATCCTATCTGTCAACCTTAAAAGACACACACCCTTACACTTGGAGGCTCTGCTATTCCCCAGTTTTTAAGCTGCTTTCTAGTAAGTGCTCATTTAATTTCAAAATACTAAATTCTGAACTCATTATTGATGAAGCATACTATATACATATTAGCAGCTGCATCTGGAATATGAACACAACACTTTCCTTATAGAAAACTGGTATAAATAAAACACTTAATGTAAGTGATATAGTAATATTAGAGGACCAAAATGAGTATACACTTTAACAATTAAACACAACATGTACAAGCAACCAAATGTGCACATAATATAAAAGCAACTCATAAAGTTTCACAATAGGCATTTTCCCATAGTAAACTATTCAAGAGAATGTAGTAAAGAGAATTCTCAATGAGCAATTTAAAGCATTGCATGAGCTCAGCTGCAATTTGATCTTTTAATATCACTGTGTTATTTTGCTAATTATAAAACAAATTAAATGTAATTCAGTTAAGGGCAGCTCTACAGACGACAATAGTGTCATTTTCCAGCTCAATTTAGTTCAGTGTTGATACAATCCACTTCAATAATGGTCTGGATGTTGCTGATTTTCCAATCTTCAATCTAAATATCTGTGGCTTAAAACAGATGGAACTTTGATGGAAAACCCATGTTTCGCCCTACAACTCTTCACGACTAAAAATCAACATTAACATGTTTTAAGAAGGTACATGTGGCTCATTTGATTTCACAGTAACTTTAAAGGTGTTTATAGGGCTTATCTTCAATGTCTGTAAAGTTTTTCATGTGTCTGCCTTGGCGTCTCGTACCTTAGCTCCTCCAGAACCACTGTGTTGTCATAGGGGCCTACTAACAACTCTCCCAGGTCCATTTCCTGCCCGGCGGGATGGAAGGTGACCTTGTAGCCCTTCACATCCCCAGGAGCATGATCCCAGGTCACCCTGAAACTGGTTTTAGTGGGCTCTGAAGTTTGCAGGTTTCTGGGAGCTTTATATAGAGACACTGCAATGAAAATAATGGGTGTCAAATTTGACAAGAAAGAGGAAGAACGTGTTCAACAGTCAATCAGCCTTAACCTCAACAACTTCCTCAAATATGTGCAATTAACTTACATGTGGTCCCTTCTCCTTGTCTTTGTCTTCCGTCGCCAAACTTGTAGACAGGAACCACTGTGATATCATAAGTGGTTTGTGGCTGCAGTCGTTTCAGGACTAAAGTATTAGTGCCCCCTGGTGCTTTGGAGGCCAGCTGGCGCATCTCACCCTGAGGTTTATACGATACCCGATAATTAACAACATTGCCGGGTGCTGGCTGCCATGTCACTCGCATGGTCCTCTCTGTTTCTTCTGAAACCGTCAGAACTCTGGCAGCAGCCGACACTGTCAGGGAGATAAATGAAAGACAATGTTCATTAAACGTTGGACTGATTCAGCCACAATTCCTAGGGGTCAGGAAAACCAAACCATCTGAATAATCATAGTTTGTCTGCCAAGACAATCTTGATCCGACACAGACCACAGAAACGGGTGAAACCAGACATGCCGAAATGGTTGGACATCATGCATAACGCAGAAACTCTTAGACTGTCTGCAATGTTCTCTCTTTACGCAAGAGGGAAAGGAATGAATTGTTCGCTTTTAACCGGCCTACGGAACACTTTCAGATGGAGAGACCTTTTACAAACTGAGAGTTTTATGGATGGAAAATAGCATTTCTAAGTTTTCCAAGAATCCCTGATCCGAAAGGACACCGTGTGTTAATGTTGGTATTGAAGGAGGTAACGAATAGAGTGATGGCAGCAAACACAAAATGGAAAGCCTTGAGCCAGAAGACTGTTTTCAGCTCAACTGCTGGACTTCTTAGATTACAGACAATACATAAACAGACAGACAGCAAGATAAAGTAATTACAAATTTCATCACGCTTAACCAGTGCGTTGCCCCACCATAAGTGCTGCTGAGTGTGTTGAAATCCGGCATCCCTTGATAATAAAGAGCATGTGTAAATCATTAAATCAGCCACTCGGTACACTGCACCATATGTTACCATAGCCCACAGCGAAGGTATTTTAGAGAAACTCGTGGTAATGATGCAAACCTATAGCAATGACGTTCTGCCCCTGTTTGGTGTTAAGCTTATGAAAGCGAATGGAAGTCACTCTTTCACTTTTTCCACATCAGAATGAAGACATTTCTGTTTTAGAGCTTTTGTCTCCAGCATACTTCAGAGAGCATGTCACTATGCAGAGTGTTCTTAAAACAGACATTAAACTCCACAATTAATTTGGTCACTTTCTGAAAAAAATCTAATTATACATTTTGGCAACACTTTATTTTGATGGTCCCTTATGGTCCCAAACTGTTCACTAAGTAATTCATGTCAGCTAACTTTTATTAGAGTATAAGTAGGCTGTCTGATTCTACTGATTATATGTCAACTTATTCTATGCCTAACCCTACCAGTTTACTATTCTACTAACACTAAAGTTAGTTGATAAGTAGGTGCAAAGTTACTTATTTTATAGAATGTTTTTAAGGAGCCATCAAAATAAAGTGAAACCCACATTTCTTTATTTATTTGCTAGTAGCTCAACTGTGTTAAGCATAATTTTAAACTTTGCACTGACTGTTTCAGATTGGCAGGGAAGATACTTTATTAAGGTTTATATGCATGTCAGTGAAATATTTGGACATTATATACAGTATAGGAAGTTTTTTTCCTCTCTGGGGTAGGTTACCTCAGGACGAGAGGCCCACCTCAGACACACAGAGCGAGGTAAAGAGCATTTGGTCATATGCTGGATTCATTACGCAGGCGGGAATGAACTTACCATCTGTGGTCTCCTCTCCATGCAGTGGCTCCCCCTCCTTTCTGCTGTAGGCAGCGTAGACAGAAACCTTGTAGCGGGTCTCCGGTGTCAGTCCATCCAGAACAGTGGTGGTTACATCCCCGGGGACCGTTTTCTCGCCAGCTTCCTCCGAAAAGAGGGATTTCCAGGTGACCCGATAAAGGCGGACGTTGCCAGGGGCAGCAGTCCAGGATGTTAAAAAACTGCTTTCAGTGACATCCGAAGTAACCAGATTCGTAGGTGAACCGATTTCTGAAGGATTAAGAAAAAGGACAGAAAAAGGTTTAAAAACAAATCATGATACGTGCAAAGTCTGGTGAGAGAGAAGCAACAAACTCTTCCATTAAATCAGGCTACCTTGATTAACTAGTTACCCATTCTGGCCAAGGTGGTTAGGCAGTAGTGCTTCAGTGGCTTATGAAGGATCTCAGAGTGGAACACCAGTTTGGCCAGGCTTAGAGACTAAACCAGCAAAATAATAACCAGGCTACATTAGTAAACTTTTCTACCAGGATGACCGAGCCTGTTATGTTATGATGGTTTTAGATGAGTTTCTGACAGCTAGTCAGGCTGGGAAACCACCTTTCCAATCACCTCAACCAGTTAACACGCATTTGGCCAGGCTTTAACAATAAAAAGGCTTTAACAATAAAAAAAATGTAAGCAGGCTGCGTTGGATAATCAGTCGGCAGGCAGTAGGGAGTTTTTCTGACGCCTAGTCCAGCATGAATTCCATGTTGGTCCAGGATAGTATATGCTGGTTAGAGCTGGTATAGTTCTGATCTAGCCGGTGGACTGGCATTCTGCTCTCAAACAAAACAGAGATTGATTCACAAAGTATTCCTGTTACTCTTACTTGGTCCATAGGTTTTTACTAAGGTCCTTATGTTGCTGGATTTTCACCAGGGAGAACAACTTGCTAATTACCTAAAATATTTAACACCAGTTTGGCCATAACAAGACTGTAAACATAGTATTTGTGGAATTTGTGAACATATGGTTTAACTGTAACTATTGTAAATAGTAAAACCATGGCTAACTTTCTACATTGGTGTTATTATTCTAGCATGACTGATTAATTGACTTAATCAGTCAATTATTAAAATAATTTACTATAACTACCTTACAGAAAACAATGTCACACATTTAATTTTAAACAGTTACACGTTAGCAATAATTTAAATATTCATTGCACACATTCATTGCTCACTTCTGCGTCGCCGTTAAGAGTTTATTGCACTGACACTCGGTGGTGAAACAATCATGTATGATTAGCAGCCACCTCTGTCTCAGATTGGCTTCTGTTGAATTGAAATTTAAAGCTCTGTACACTTTGGAAAAATAAAGCATCAAAATAAAGCATATTGAAAATATGCATAACCGGAAATCACAGAGGCATATTATTTCAAAACAGAAGTGCGTGACAAGGCTCGGTGCAAGTAGCCCATTCACCACTAGTCTGTCTAAGACACCGGTAGCTCATGATTGCTTTGATTTACTCTGTCAGTAACACGTACCCTGGAAAACAGCTCTGCAAAAATAATTTCTCTCCTTGCTGCCACGCATCTGTCATCACATCTACTTTCCATTGAACACGAAACCCGATCCATTAAACACAGACTAAAACTGCAGATGTAGCATGCTTTTTGATCTGTGCCATACCACCTACCTATCTTCTCACTCTCTTTCTTTCCGTTCTTTGTTGAGTGGCCCAAAGCAGAAGAGAAGAGAGACGATTGAAATGAAAGGAAAATTTCAGAGCATTGACAGTATAGTGAACTGAAGTGTAAAACTTTCACAGTAGCACCTCTCCCTCTCACCACCCATCCTCAAGTCCACCTGTCTCCCACACGTTTATCTATGCTGGTCTAAAACAAGCTGAACGGACCACATGTCAATATAAAACAACAGTCCAAGTCAAACAACTGCAAATTATCAGGCGTTGCGTCATAGCTCAAACTGGGACTAGATAGCTCATAGACTTAGGAGGATAGGTACTGCAAATGACAGGATAAGTGCTAAGGAAAATTATGTCCCAATTTCTTTCCGGTGAGTGCTCCAAAGTCTAATTCTTCTTAAACTTCTCTACGGGATTTTTTTATGCTGGAATATTTTAGATGGTTCAAAAAAGGGTAAAACATTTTGGGTCCCACTTTAGAAAAAGTGCCGTTAACAACTATGTACTTACTACTTATATTGAAATAAAAAAATTACAGTGCACTGTTTGTGTGTATACATGTTTTTAAGCCTGTTTGGCCAGGATAAGAGACTAAAAATAAATAGACCAATAAAATACGGCCACACTTTATATTAGTTGGCCCTATAAACTTGTACTTTTTGTGGTAATATTGTACTGTGAAAAACTTTTACTGCTATTGAGGTGGATACGGGTAAGGTTAGGGACAGGTTTGGTGGTATGGGTAGGTTTAAGGGTGGGTTAAGGATGGGTCAACAGTGTAATTATAAGTGTAATTACAAAAATGTGTTAAAAATTTAATTACATACAGGTATTTTAAAAAATATAAGCACAATGTGAAAACATGTATGTACACAATAAGCGCATTGTATCAAATTATTAATTTAAATGTACATAGTTTAAAATTACATAGTAGTTAAGGCCACCTAATATAAAGTGGTACCCAAAATACTAACTAGGCTACATTAGTAAACTTGTCTACCAGGATGGCCAAGCTTGTTTGGACATGTTATGATGGTTTTAAATGGGATACTGACATCTAGTTAGGCTGGCCTCCTTTCCAATCACCTAAACCAGTAAACCCCCGTTTGGATAGGCTTAAACACTGAAAAGAACCAACTAAGACATTGTACATTTATAGTTACACTGGTGACCCATCCCTTACACCTTTAAGCACCAATAAACCTACCGATATCACTAAACCTGTCTCTAACACTTATCCATATCCCAAGTGAAAAATCTGTTTACTAAGTAAAGCAGCAACACACATATTCCTATTTGCAACATCAATTTACAGACAGACGTTTAATAGTTAATAGTTAAAGGCCTCGCGTGCCTTAGCAAACAGCAATAACTAATTCAAGATGATCAGAGAGAAATTAGGACTCCCTGCCAGCTTGACTGGATCTGAAGTTGTTTCTACATCCAGCATCGAGGTCTGATTTTACTGACAGAGCACAGAAGAGAGCAGATCATATGTTAATGTCTTCTGCAGGCTGGTTTTGATTGTTAAAATGCAGACAAACTGCTAATGCCAGGCACTGAGGTGCTTCTACTTCTACTTCTACTCAGACAATGTTAACGAATATGCATTTGTGGTTTCGCATCGACAGAAAATGTAGCCACTAAACAAAGACGCAGCAGTACAATACCGTGCATGAGTTTATCAATGCCGTCTTGATATTGTTATGTGTTGAGACCAGATTAAAACCAGACTCCTTTTGGACCTTCACATATGCTATTTTTCCTTCTTTGATCCTTGTTTTAGCGTTCCATCCAAGCAAAATGTTGATGTTAACTGGGAACAGGAGTTCTAGCACTAACGTGACTGTCATCCTGAATTATTTCACTCTGGAAACGTTTGGAGTAGCTGGAAGCAAGACAAATTCTCCAATGCTGTGTCCTTCAGCCCAACACATTCTCTTGACAGATGGTCTGACCACCTCGTGCTTAATAGGTGATCTTTTGGCCTTTCGCCTTTATTTCGACAGGACAGTGCTAGGGTGGACAGGAGGCAGTGGGAAAGAGCTGGGACTTGAACTTGGCTGCTTGCCTACAAGGTACTCTGACATTGATTTACAATCTCATGCATATTAAAGACTTTTCATCCTCATTCAAACCATACAAAAAGTAAGGACTGGATGTCACAAACAATGAATCTCGGGCAAAGTATCTACAGTAGTAGACTATAATATACATCGCCATCTAAAAGTTAGGAGGTCAGTAAGATTTTTAGTCTTTTTTAATGTCCTTTATGCTTATCAAGGCTGTAATAATTTGATTTAAAATACAGAAAAAACAGTAATATTGTGAAATATTTTCTAATTTTCTATTATTGGTTTCCTATTTTAACATACTTTAAAACTAAATTTATTTTTGTGACGCAGTGCTAAATTTTCACCAACCATTACTCCAGACTTCACTGTCATATGATTGAGTTATCAATGTTGAAACTGTTGTTCTGCTTAGCATTTAATATTGGAAACTGTGATACTTTTTTTTTTTCTTTGATCCTTCGATAAATAAAATCTTAAAAACAACAAATTTCATTAAAAATAAAAATATTGTAGAATTATATGACTTTATGATCACTTTTTATCCATTTAACACATCTTTGCTGTATACATTTTAAGAATATTAAGAAAAAATGTAATGACTCCAAACATTTGAATAGTATTGTATATTGCATCACACACACACACACACACACGATCTGTTTTGAATAAACACTTTTCTTTTTAACTTTACATTCATCAAATAATCCTGAAAAAAGTCTCGCAGGTCCCAAAAATATTAAGCACAACTGTTTCCAACACTGATTATAAATCAGCATATTAGAAGGATTTCTGAAGGATCATGTGATGCTTCAAATTTGACTTTGCTTGACAGGAATAAAAAATATTTAAAAATATATTAAAATAGAAAATAGAAAAGTTTTATTTTTAATGAGCATAAGAAACTTCTTTAAAAAAAAAATATAAAAATCTTACTGATTCCAAACTTTGAATGTCATGACTACATATAGTTGGCGTACATAACAGCAGGGGCTAAATACAGCAAACCAGCCAAACCTTGAGCCCCTGATCGCGGGTGCCAGCTTTAGCTGAAGAAGCAAGTAACTACATCATGAACAATTTAGCACCATTTTCCGTTGATTTCCTCTTCGTAGCTGTTTCATATAGACTTTATCCAATTTCAGTCCCTGGAACACATTTCTGGATCTTCTCACCCGTGTCCACATTCAGAGAAAGCAAATTCTGCCACTGACTGAGGGAATAAAAAAATGCCGCATCTAAGATATCAATCTTGAAGAGGTAATGAACCAGTGGGGTGGTCACAATTGGTAACACATTGGGTGGAACACATTGGTAACGATCATCCCGAACGTCCTTTTGAACAGCTGCCACACAAAGCTGACAAAAACATCCCAAACAATCTTGCATGACTAGCACTTGGATAATCTCAAATAGCACACTGATTAAGCTTTGTGAAATTTGAATGGGATCCAACTGGACAGCGTTTGATGAGAAAATGAGGTCTGTCCTCGCTCTTCTCACAGAATTCAGTAAAACAGGGCAGAAGTCTTGGATAAGAGACATAAACTGGTGCTGGCAAAGATCTCACAGTCCAAGCCCATTTTCCACAAAAACTATCATGAGACAAAACTCATGCTGACTGCAACCACATTCACCAGATGTTAAAACACAAAGACGCTCTGAGACCCATGGAGCAAACTGGCGGATTTAGAAAAACAAGTTTACATTTTTGAATTAAGAAGATATGCAAGTCAACATTTCTAAGGGCATTTTTACAATTCAGTTTAACAGGCTGAAGAGGAGATGCGGTGTGACTCTCATACTCTCATAATGAGCCGGTCAGCCCCTAAAGCCCTCGTTTAAGGTCACTTCCTAATTGCCCTGACTGGGTTTGGCCACATAGTGCACTTTTCTGGAGGCTGAGGGCGACTAAAACAAAGAAAGCTGTGTTATGATCCGGGATATGGAGTTTAACGCAGTTCCGTTCGGAAACGCCTAGTCATCGGCCAAAATTTTGTCAAATTTTTCCTTTATCTCTTTGTTGAGAGGCAGCTTGAGTCAGCATACATAATGACAAGCCTTTAAAATATGCGTTTTTGTATAATGAGCGGAGGACGGCCATTAGTGGTTCCTGTTAGATGCTGTAATCGGTCATTTTAATATGACACTGCTTGAAGCGCATCCAAAGAAAGCCGTGTAGTAAGTATTGGCCATTTATGGCTGATATGCTAGTGCTAAAAACCTTGGATGAAATTGTTTGGCAGTGGCTAACGTTCAAGTTAACAGCAGTTTTTTTAGGTAGAAGAAACTGGCTCTTAGTGGTTTGAGACCACTCATATAAGCCAGACAGTAATAGGACACAAATAACTAGCAATCAGCTAAAGACTTTGTAATCTATTTATTGACATGATGTGATTGTTAAATTAGTAACTTTAGAAAAGAACTATATACTGAATGATTTCATTTTTAAACCCCAAATTCTGATTGCAAGACCACAGAAAAGATTTCACCAATCCATTATCTGAATATTGTTAAAAAAACAACCATCAAGTTTTAGTTTCATTCTATACAATGTGCTGCAGACAAATCAAGACAAATATGAGCTGTTTTGAGACTTCAAAGTTTCTGAGTTTCTGCATTCCATAGTGGATAGAACCTTTTTTGTTTTCAAAAAAAGGCCAAAAATGAATAACTAATAATGTCAGATAGAACCTTATAATACTGCTCAATACTTGTGCGATACTGATATAAAATACTCTAAATAAGCCAAAACGTTTTTAATGGTGGCGAAAAAAAATTGCTTTGCTAAGCTCAAGCGTCAAATTCAACGCCAAAGTGTCTTACCTTCCAGAGTTTTGCCCAAAATGCCATTAAAAGTATCTGATCAGTGGCGCATTCTATACAATGTGCTGCAGAGGCTGTTTTGAGAGGTGTATTCGAGCACTAATGTCAGATAGAACCTTATAATTTCAAGGTGGCGAAAAAAAATTGCTTTGCTAAGCTCAAGCGTCAAATTCAACGCCAAAGTGTCTTACCTTCCAGAGTTTTGCCCGTTCCCATCAGTGGCGCTCCGAGGCCGGAGGTGTAACGAGCACTAACGAACAGCTCATACTCGGTGTCCGGCGACAGATTTTTCAGCAAAGCAGTAGTTGCGTCTCCTTTCACAGAGATTTCTTTCCTTTCCCCACCATCAGGTTTGTAGGCCACTTGATATTGGAGCACATTGCCTGGAGCGGCCCGCCATGAGACCCTCATGCTGGACACGGTCTCGTTGAAGACCCTCAGGTCACGTGGAGATCCCCGGACTGAGAGAGAGGAATAAATATGGGATTAACTGACATGTTTTAAAAGTAAAAGAGTCAAAACCTTGCACAGCGCTGACCTTCTTTGGTGGTGCCCTCAGTGTCCATGGAGGGACCCATTCCACTCGCGTACTCGGGGTACACTGTGACACGGTAGGTGGTGACGGGTAACAGTTCGTGAAGCACAATGGTGACCTGATTCCCAGCGGTCTCTGCTTCCAGTTTATCTCCTCCACCCACTGGCTCATACAACAATCTGTACCTCAGCACTGCTCCTGGAGCGGCTCTCCACGACACGCGAAAGCTGTCTACGGTCTCTTCGCTCACCACGAGGTTACGGACAGAGCCTAATTCTGAAATGCAAGAGTTATCAGCCACATGCAAAAACAGCTGTATTTGTCAGCGAATTTGATTATGATTAAATACCTTCTAAAGTCGTCTCCTCGCCTGTCAAAGGAAAACTGTCTCCTTTATCATACTGGGCGATGACATTAACCTCATAAGTGGTCAGGGGCGTGAGATTGGGCAAAATGGTATTGCTAGTGTCATGAGGAACCACCAAAGAGATGTAGTCTCCAGTTATGTCAGCCGCAGGCCTGAAACGCACCAGAAAAGACAGGATATCCTCTCCGTCAGAAATCCATGTGGTCCTGAAGCTTCTGGAGGTGACCTCAGAGAAGCTAAGTGACTTTGGTGGAACCAAACCTGTATGAAAGAACACAAGTTGATATTTGATTTGATTGATATTTGCTTGAACGTTTATTATGTGTCTTTCCAAGCTTTAAGGTTGGTCTTGCTTGCAGATTTGCTTCAAGAAAAACTTTACTAATACATTCTAAGTAGTTAAAGTGATAGTTCACCCAAAAATGAAAATCATCATTAACTCATCCTCAAGTTGTTTCAACTCTGGAATGTTGAACACAGAAGAAGATATTTTAAAAAAAGATACAGGGTACACTTTAGCAAAATGACCAATTCTCACGATTAATTAGTTGCTTATTAGCATTAGCATGCAATAACGTATTGGCTATTTATTAGTACTTAAGAAGCACATATTTTTTTCATGATGTCCCTGATCCTACCCAATACCTAAACTTAACAGCTATCTTAATAACTATTAAAAAGCAGAAAATGTGTTGTTTTTTGAGCATACGTCAAAGTTCACGATTTGTTAATAGTGAGAATTGGACCTTAAAATAAAGCGTAACTAAAAAAAAAACAAGAAAAACGTTGACAATTCCCATTGATTTCCATAGTAATTGGAAAAATATTACTGTTTGGTTTGCCCATGAATTCCTGAAAATATCTTCTTTTGTGTACAACCTTTTGGGTAAACTCTCTCTTTAATGCAATGACAAAACTGAAATATGTGTTGTGAATAACAGCAATTTAGTATTGATTATTGATCATATTAAGATGTTGATTATTTATTGTTCATGATGTTTATTATATGTAATCTGCCCTCAACAGATGTTTCCAAGTATTTGTGTTATGAAACCATACTGGTGACTGTCCCAAGCAGGGTGTGTTCGTGCATCAACATATTTTGTTGATCCTGGAACAGCATTCCCATCAAACAAACATAGTCTGAAACCTATCCATGACTAACTACCCAGAGTAAACTGCTTATCAGAGGGAACAGATAGACTGATAAGATTGTTGTTCAAATCTCTAAACCCAGCCCTAACCTTAATACTTTCTTCATGACAAAAAATGTTATTGATTGATAAACTGTTACTCTAGGTCCATCAATGCTGTTGTTCCAGGAATGTGTCCGGTTATATTTTATGTGATAGAGTCCACTTTAAACATTTTACAAACTATAAGTAACTACTTGTAAACTACATGCCAACTAATTCTCACTCATTTTCAACTACAAGTTAGGGTTAGTAGAATAAGTTGACATTTATTTGCAAAGTTTCTGATAGTCAGTATGTATTATGTTGTGAACCCATCAAAATAAAGTGTTAGAAGATATTAATCATATATACTAATACTCTAATGACTGCTAGTTGACCTGTAGCTACAAAGTTACTTACTGTTACAGTAGAATGTCTAAAGTGGCCTATAGAAATAAAGTGTTACCATATGTCCTACATACACGTAAACACGAACAGAAATTGCAGACAAAATAAAAAAAAAATTGAATTTAATTGAAGCTGGCACGTACTCTTTTTCCTGATGTTATGGAGCTCCTGCTCAATTCTTAGGCAGATGGATGTGGTTAGTTCCTTGGAGATCCTCTGAAAAGAATCAAAGTCTTCCACCTCAAACACATGGTTATCAGCAGGAGCGTTGGCAATCGCCTCCAGCTCAGAGCGCACGGCGTCCTTGACTCCCACGGCAAAAATCTCCACGTCTGAATCCCTTAGTTTGTTGGCAGGATCTTTGAAAGAATCGGAAGACTTGCCGTCTGTGATGAGCACCATGACTCGGGGCACGTTATCACGAGCGCCACGGCCTGGAATGAAGATCTTTTCCCTCACGTAGGTCATGGCCTTGCCGGTGTTGGTGGAGCCTCCACGATAGGGGAAGGTGCGGACTGCCTTGAGCACAGCTGCGTTGTCAAGGTGCTTGTTCAGGGCAAACTCAGTGTGAGGATCCCGGCTGTACTGAACCAAGCTGATCTGAACTTTATCGAGTCCGATGTCAAAAGAATTGACGAGCACTTCAAGGAAGGCTCTAACTTTAGCAAAGTTAGCTAGTCCTATACTGTACGAGCCATCCACCAGGAGGACAATATCAGCTTGGACCTCGACCTCTAGGGAGCACTCTATAGGGAACAAAACACAACCTGGAATTATTTATATGTTAATTTATTTTTATTTTTTTTGCATTTTGAAAGCAAGCGGTCAAAACCTTTAAGGTTGGAATCCATTATTTCTGCAACAGTTTACAATCTGATTTGTAATTGTACTTCTCAGGGCCCTTATTCACAAAACATTTTAAGGTTAAGAGTAGCTCCTAAACTCACCGATTTGAGAGACAATCTTAAAAACAGTGGTCGTGTCAGTCTTAAATTTAAGACCCCTACATTTGTGCTCTAAGAGTATTTCACACTGCTAAAACTAGCTCCTAAATCTATGAAACAGAAGTCACTAAGACCAACTCACAACTATCCTAAAATGGCTGTTGCAGACAATCTGCTTCAGAATACAAACCTTTTAGACACATTTGACAATAATTTTTAAAAAGGTATCACTTTTAGGGTTTGGAGGTTATCCCAAATCCAAAATTTCCTTTGATTATATCCTTTTATTAACCAGTTGGGAAAAGAGTAACAGCTGTTCTTGCATTCAGTTTGGTTTTCTTTTATGCTTGCATGTCTTATCATCAGCCATGATTATTCTACTCTTTTAATTAAAGGCACATTCACTTTTATTGATTACAACACCAAATGTTAATGGAAATGTGTCTTAATACCAGCTGTAAACAGGGTTTTTAAAGCATGAATGATATAACCATCTTACCTGTAGACACCTTCACAGGCTGTGTTTTCTCTTTGACAACTTGTGGCTTACTAGGGGTCAGACCTTTGAGGGCAAACAGACTGATCTCATACTCTGTCTCAGGAGACAGGTCTCTGACGTTGGCCACGGTGAATGTGGGCCCTGTGTAGAGCTCCTGCTTTTTGGCGCCGACAATTACGGGGAAGACCTGCAGCTTGTAGCCTGTGATGTCTCCAGGAGACGAATGCCATGTAATTCTCATGGATTTAGAGGAGATGTCAGTTACTTTGAGGTCTGAAGCTGGTTCAACAACTGGACAACAAAGGGATAGATATTTATGATTTAATGATCTTCCATTATTTAATGATCTTCCATTATTAAATTCTCTGTACATTTAGTGGGATTTTGTGTGCACGGCCCATACCTTCCTCTCCGCCTGTAAGCAAATTTAGCTGCTCCTCCACACCGGAGCACACCTGAGTGATGAGCTCTTTCTGCACCTGATTGATCATGTCGAAGTTGGGAACATTATAGATATGCTTGCTGTGAGGAGCGGAGGCTATCTCCTTTAACTCATCTTCATCTGCTCCTTTGATACCTGCAGACAAGAAACAAGACTTTAAATAGTGTTCCTCAGAGTTTTGGATTGTGAAACATGTTTCTTAGAAGTATACTGTACATACCCAGGACAAAGATCTCTACTCCGATGTTTCTCAGGCGTTCGGCGTACTCCCCTACTGGGTCTTGTGACTTTCCATCCGTGATGATCATGGCTATTTTTGGGAAGCCTTTCCTGGCTCCAGCCACTTCAGCGAATGTGTTTTTCACCAGATAGTCCATTGCATCACCTGGTTGAGCATATAAGAAACCGGCAAAAATGCATTTAGGAAGATTTATTAACACTGTATAATTACATGCAACTAACCCTGAACTGAATCCTAACAGCTAATTAACATTGCCTAGTACCTAAATGTACAGGGTAACGCTTTATTTTAAGGTCTCTCCAAGCAACTTTTACCAGCAATCTCCAAACTCTGACTGGATGATTAATGTTAACAAGGGTTGTTCCAGGACCAACACAGATGCTGATACAGAAACAAGTCGTAATCGGCCAAATAATGGCATGGCAATTCATAGAACTTTTACACACCTGTCATGGTGTTACCACCCTTGTAGGGCAGATTTTTGATGGCTCGCAGGACATCAGGCCGCCTGTAATACTGGTTCAGGTTGAACTCTGTCCTGGTATCTGAGCTGTACTGCACCACAGCCACTCTGGTCTTATCTTCGCCAATGTCAAAAGCTCCCGCCATGGCCCAAATGAAACTCCGGATGTATTTAAAGTTTTCTCTTCCCACGCTCCAAGAGCCATCCACCAGGAAAACCAGATCCGCGATAGCACTCACTGAACACTCTGCATGAAAAGGGAGTGAAGAGGCATTAGAGGAAGTCAAATACTACAGTCTGCTATAGATCTACTCTACTCTTTCTCATTCAACTTATTTGTTTTGACACGTTAATGGACAAAACATGTTGTTGTTTAGTCTATTTTGCAACTGTACTTACACATTATAATTATTAATGGCTCCTAAAATTAGTCATGTCCTCTGTCTGTTTCCTTCAACGTTTCCCAACAAAAATGATGCTTCCGAAGCAATCGGAAACTTTCAATAAACTCTGTTCTGTTTCTTTAGACACGACTCCAAAACTTTACTGTGAAATGTACATCTTGAGAACAGGTTTTCTGGAATTTCAATTGGATTTCTTTTGGCACCGGTACTCACGATTTGGACTCAAAAAGTGGAATTGGGTCAGGACGGTAATCCTTTCCACTAGTTGTGATGTCTGTGTTTGCGAGAATCAATGAGTGAGGCTAGAAAAGGCCCCTCTCTGTGTGATACCAGCCACTTCTAACGGTACAAAGCAAAGTGTTTTATGAGCTCTGATTCTATTTTAATGCTTTTAATTAAAGGCAATTTTTGCATTGCCAACCACAGCCTTGAGCAATCGTTCTTTTTGCGAGCTGTAACAAGTCTACGGTGGTTGAAGTTTAGGGGAAAAATGTCATCTAATACACTGCACATAAAATTCCATTTCATAAGTGATAAGAAGCAAGGAAAACTAACATCTGGAATGATGAAGAAATGGTTTGATTGAATATACTCACTGACAGCCTCAGACGGTGGCCTCTTTGTTCCACTTGTGTTGCTGGATTGAACTGTAATAGCAGAAGAAGTTAGGTCTGTGTCTGTGGAAGCTTGCATTTTCTTTCGAAAAATGGATTTATCAAAACTAATAATCAACAACACCTCATTCATTGCATATTTGCTCAGAAGATCTCAAACTAAACTTGAATGGTGCTTCAAAACTATGGTTTTTAATGCATTGCTGTGTTTCCTTGGGTGTTATGGGCTGTTCCATTATGGTTTAAATCAAAGGAACTCTCTATCATATTCTGACTCAAGTCTTCCTTCAATGAGAGGTTGAGATGTTGTGTGTCTATAGCAATATCAAAACACTCATCAACAAGAATCAATCACACGATGCTTATTTTTGTCTATATTCACTATTAATGTATTCAAAATACATTTACAGTGCATTTCATGCATACGATGGCATCTCTTGCGTCATGAGCATGTTTATAATTTCTGAAAATGTTTTCTTGGAAAAAAATGCATTAGTGCTGTCAAACGATTAATCGTGATTAATCACATCCAAAACAAAAGTTTATGTAATATGTGTGTGTGCTGTATATATTCAATATGAATATATAAATACACACACGTACATTATATATTTTTACAATAATTATATATTTGTATAATTTATATTATATATAATTATATTTCATATGCAAATGTGACATGTACACAATACACACACACATATATTATTATTTATACATTTTTTGCAATTAATCATGATTAATGACAGTACCAATATTTATATTACATGTATTTAAGATAAAGAAAAATATGTTCGTATATGTTCGTTTTTTTAATAGCTAAACCAAACAGGTTTTTTTGTGGCATTTAAAAGCAAAACCACATTTCTTAAACTTCATTTCTCTTCGCATGACTTGAAATATCAATGCACGTGAAAATGTCTTATTATGCATATGCGCAATATACTAATAGTTGCCCGTTTTTAATTATGTAAATGATTAAGAAAGACATTTAGGATGTCTGGTGTGCACTTACTTGTTATTTGCCCAAGGATAGGGATACTTTCTTCTGCACCATCAAATGAACTGATTGACACTGAATAGTCAACATCTGGAGTTAAATCTGTGATTGATGTGTCTGTGGCCGAGGCAGGAAGACTCAAATCTTTTAAATCATCTGGAACAGATCACGAGAAGAGAAGTCAGTCAAAGCTGATCGAAAAACATGCAGATGTTGTGAAATGTGCAACTGTTGACATCACTCACCTGTATCTGATATGACTTGTATTCTGTAGCCCTGTATCTGAGACGAAGGCCTCCTCCATGACATATGCACTGTGTTTTCATTTAGGATTTTAAATTTCAAGTCTGAAGGAGGCTCCACTGCAAACAAGAGGTTAATACAGTCAAGATCACAAGAAACTGCAATATGTAAATTAATAATCAATTGTGAAGAAACATGAGATGATTTTAAACAACCCCAACGACAAACACTTCAGGACTGAAGTTTAGTTGTTTATTGTTGGGCGAGACAAACAGAACCGATAGTAAAGGTGACAAAACATGACATGAGAGAGTGACGGAAGCCATTTCGGTTCAAATGGCCTTTTCTTGAGTTGCATAACCTGGAATCTCATGGTCTGCAGCTCAAGCAGAGAAGAGCTAAACACATTTCAAGACCTATCACAAACAAAAATGTCGTCGACAAACCAACACATGCTGAATGCAAATCAATACAAGGCATGCCCGTTCACTGGAACACTGGCGACAACGTTTCCATTCCCAAAATATTGATTATACAATGGAATCAGGTTTTCAAGATGTCAAAGATGTCCAGATGGCTCTGTCAGCAGTAGAGAGAAATGCATATATGTTATATATACGCTCTGTATATATACATATATTCCAACAAGGCTGGAGTACTAACGAGTTTTACTGAAGGTACGTATCCATTGCAAATCTCAAAAAAAGAATACACAACTTGTCGTGACAGACTTTTGTGTAGTTCCTTTTCATACAGAAGGTGTACGTGACAAGACAACACTCCTAATTGAGAGGTATGAAGGAAAATATACAGCACAAATTGAAATGACGCGTATGTGAAGAGGAAACCGATCCGCATTTGTCTGGTTGTCAAAGTGTCATGCACATGTACATGGGTGAACAACTTATTACACTGTTTCCATGTACACAAAGGACAACGCAACAAAAGTATTTCAAAATGATATTCTGTCGTAGACATTACTGACATGCAATCTACATCAAAGCGTGGTGGAGCTCATCTCAGCAGGCAATGAGATGTCCACTTACGTACTCAACATCCATGTTGCATCTGCATGCATGAATGCTGATGACTGATGTAAATCTCTGCTGTCAGAACGATGCCTTGAGTGCAAAGAATGTATTGAAAAAACAGGTGATGTGGTCCAAAACGCAAACTACGCGTGATATTAAACGTGCTTAATATTACAGAAATGAATTAGTATATTGACGGTGCAGCTTGCAATTCTACATTCTTAAATATAAGGGTTCCTAAACGTTCGTAGAAGAACCATATCATGTCTCCAGAGAACCATTTTTTGCTTAGTGTGAAGAACCTGTTTTAAACGCTTACTAACAGAAAGGTTCCGTTGATGTCAAAGGTTCTGCAAGGAATCATCAATGTCAATAAAGAACCTTGATTTTTAGAACTTTAGAACTTTAGAACTTTTGTGTTCCTTGGAGATTACAAAAAAAGTTTACAAATTGACGTTCCAGTGCATTATGGCCCAGTTTCATAGACAGAGCTTACTCTAAGCCAGGATTAGGCCGTAGTTCAAAGTTTAAGTAACTTCTTATAAATTTGCCTTTAATAAAAACATTACTGGTTTGCATCTTGAGACAAAACAAAAGCACTGATATAGTTCTTTCAGTTGAAACAGCTTAGATTTACATTTTCGCCTTGTCTGTGAAACTGGGGCTATAGGTTCTCTGGCTCTGTATTTTGCAGTTTTAAGCGATTTTCCTAAAGATGTAGAGTATCTGAATCCGACTGGAACCTTTATTTTTAAGAACGCATTGTAGAGTTTTGTAAACGGCACATTTCTTACTAGCCTTCATCGACGAGGCGATGAAGATCCACAGCATCTGCTATAGATTTATGATCATCTATAAGAGCAGATCTTCGCTGTAGAGGCTTTTTCCATGCACTACTCTTCTTAATTCTACTCGACGGCCAGCTGAATAACGAGGACGTGGCAAAGCGTCACATGTGCGAAGGAAACTTTTGGATGGAAAGAAGTGTGCGTGGATGGACGCCAGAGCAGCAGAATATCATTTTAAAATAAACGGTGGAGGAAGCACACCAGGAAAACGACAAACAACACGACCTGCTGGAGAAAGAATGCTCACCAACCTGACGCGTCAAACTCAAACGGTCTGGGCCGATTCCCTTCATGCGTCCGAACAGGCTTCGCCGATTCACAGATGAGGCATCTTGTGTCACGGCACCACAAACGATGTGCGCAACGCTACCTACCATTGAGCTTCAATAGCGGCTCGGCAACTGTTAGAATACTGCGACGTGACGGCGCTGTTGACAGTTTAATAACGCGAGCGACACAAACGGCGGCTGGTGTTGAGTTTCTGGAGACTTCAGGACGAGGAGGCCCATCAGGAGAGCACTTCTCTCATCCCCCGGAGAGAAAGTCTGCCCCATGTCAATAACCTCCAGCCAGTCAGGCATTCTTTCTGGCTAGCGCCGTTGCCAGGCAGTTCGGAAAAGAGGTTGGAGTCTCCCAGAGAAGCCGAGCAGATGCCAAAGTAATTCCACAACATGTGCTGACATTAAACATTACTGCATATTAACTTTCCATATGGATTGCAACTCAGCGTTTTCGTGAGCGGCTGCAGGAAACCTAAAAAGACTCTTTGTCTTTGTGCTGTCTGAGGACTAATTCGGTCCTCTCATGTTACATCTTTCCATTCTGTTACAGCACGCACAAAAAAGAAAAAACGAACGTTTCCATTTGGTTCTCCAGTGGAATCAGACTTCATCCTCACGTTCTCACATCGCTTTCGCCCGAGACGGCTGTCGCTGAGCTAAACTGATGCCGTGTGGTGACTTTAATTACAGATCCGTTTTAAACTAAAACAACTTTAAATCATGCGGTAGAAAACTCTTATCCGTTTTACTTCTGGAACCCATTTGGTTAAGCGCTTGTGTTTTTATTAAAAAGTAAAAAAATCATTTTATGTGGGTTTACAGCTTTTGATTTATAGATCTTCACTGAGATCAGAAAATATCGGAGATTTCATTTAATGCGTGAATTACGGATGATGTGCATTTCGCTTATATGTGGATAGTTACGTGCGTGTAACACATGTTGCCACGCATTTATATCTCGCATATTAAACCGTTTGTCATGCAAAGTGTGCAAAACATTATAAAGTACCTGCATATTCAATAACAGTAACCTAAGAGGTATAAAATACATATTAAATATGCATATGCTACATAGAAACCAGTCATGAATAAAATGAAAATCGTTTGGGACCTGGCAACCCGCATCCAGCTACAAACTGTGCGTTGAAAAGGTTCAAAACTAAGTGATTTTTTTTGACACTTGATAACTTTTTTTGAGTCAGAAGAACGCTTTTGAGCAGTTAAAACATACTTACTGCAAAAAGCCTGCGGTTTAACCTTTTTTCTGACATTTAACACTGTTTTCAGCTCCTGTAATTAGCCAGCACTAATGGTAATTCATTGGGCAATAACTGACTCATACAGGAGGTGATGACCATCCCAGGCTGCTTGTTTCTCTGCAGAACTGCCGAGGCATGCCTCGCAGCAAATGGCAGATTATGTGACTGTTTTTCATACTATACATATACATATTAAGATTTTTCTTTTGCAATTCTTGTGTGCGTAGGAGCACACGCCTCTGAATCACAGGCAACACGGGAACATTTTTAAACAAACGGAGCAGATTGTTTTCATTTAATAGCTTATTAAAGCCATGTTAGGCTATAAATCACCGCATAGAAGTTTATCATACAGGCCGAAGCTGATTCGTATGAGCAGTTTAACATAAGATATTCAGCGAGTAAGCAATGTATGCTCGGCACCTAATTATTGGGCGAAAACACATTTTTAAAACAGAAGAGAGACAGACAGCGTGAACTGTACCTTGAGCCTCTACTGAATTCAGTAATATAGTAAAGAGCGCAGCGGCAGCCAAAGACAGCCTGATCTTCATGTTTACACAGACACAGTCAGCAGCTCATTAATTAATCTACAAAGAGAGAGAGAAAAAATGAATCATTATTTCTACAGTCATTGCACAGTAGGCTGCTTTGCTGAATAGCAGCGTTACACCGATGCATCCGCGGTGTGCACGATTTATTTTGTGCTGAATACGCGTGAATCACTTTAACGAGTAAATGGCAATTAGATGGCTAACGTTTAGAGCCACTTCTCGAGACGGCTCACGAGCGCCTCCACGTGGAGCGTGGCACAAGTGCGCTAAAAAAACCCCCGCTAAACCATTATCTGATCGATGCAGCTAATACACACTTAGACCTGAACCTAAATCAACAATTTCTTAATTAAATGAAAAAGTTTTTTACTAACACTTTTGAATATTTTAAGACGTGGTAGAGCTTTAAAAAAACATGCAATAATGAATTTAAAAAATTGTGATTAAATATCACATTAATCACCTCACTGCGAAATCCCAGACATTAAAAGATCCCGAGTGAGATTTAACGCTAATGTCGTTATTTAAAAAGCCGAGGCAGATCTAAACGACTCCTCTGGCGTGTTTGAAGGGAGCGAAGAAATCGTATTCAGACCTGTGTTAGTCCGTCGGTATCACAAATGGAAAGTAAAGGCTGAAGTCCTCCTCCAGACAGACTCCTCTCGCTCCTCCAGCAGTGAGGGAAACCTCTGTGAGAATGGGAGGCATCTGAGCTCAACCTGACACTAAATAGGGGGTTGTTCCCAACTTTACTCCCTTACGAAATTCCTCAAGAATGGAGCCCCCGCTTCTGAGTCAGAGATACTTCTGAGGGATGCGGATGTGCTGGGTGTTCGGCTTTGATGGGCACAATTACTAACTCCACAAATTAACAGAATGAATGAAATGTGTGTCTTTGTGAGATAGAGGCAAATTGACAGCCTGTAGCGCAGGCTAATTAAATCTGCTTGAGCCTGCTTGAAGTGTAGTTTTATGGCGGGGTCCGCTGTGTTCATATCGAAAATATACTTCAAACGAAATATGTATTTATGCGTTTCGTTGGTCCGACAGTCGTGTTAAACTAGCTGTATACTGAATGAAATCGCACGTTACGGATGCATACTAGAAGTACATACTTCCCTGCTGACCTGGTAGTTAGATCCAGAGAAAGAAACAGAAAGAGGCTAAATAATGGAGAGTTCTTCTGCTTCATATATACATATATATACCCAGCATACCAAGGATTTATCAACATTCTTGCTGCAGTTGCTGAAAATTACTTTAATGCACTTGTATTTAAATTTTTTTATTATTCAGTTACAGATCCTATTGTGAATGATTCATTCATGAACATTGCACTTGTAATGTTTAATCAGTGTCATAACTGGACCGTAGATTAAAAACAGCAGACATGCATAAGCCCCGCCCCCCGCAAGCTCGCTCATTCTCCTCCTTTTTGAGTGCCACACCCACATTTCAGCATCCAATCAGCACCCATGCATATAACCAAAGTCCCGCCCTTTTAGCTTTTCTTTTCCAGTACTGGGTTTGACTCGGATGCCCGTCACAGGATGGAAGAAAAGACCTGTTTCTTCCGCTGCGTCGAAACTTTAAATCCAGTGAAAAGTTGAGAGAAAATCTCCAAACACAGACTGCCAGTGGAACGTTTTATTACATAATGATTGCGCTTTACAGTACAATCAATAAATATTAATCTGATGTAATGAAAATAACCGACAGGACATAATTCTGAGGATTAGAGATCTTTAAAACTCAGAGACATGAACAGAGGGACGTGTTCAATCCTTCTTCTTGGGCAGCGCTGCATCGACCAGTGCATACACCACGTAACCACAGCCTGTGGAGAGAACACAGACAAACCTTTACTTATTTACTACACCTTTACACTTGAAGACAAACACACAATCACCTAAGAGTACAGATAAATACAGGAATAGTTTTTCAAAAATTGTGTTTTGATCCATTCATCACTTGTTAGCACACAACAGGCATGGACTACTTTTATTGGTATAATTTTTGTTGTACAGAAAAACCCACAAAAATGTTCTTCAATAATAATTATTATTTAAGAATACTATTTTTTTTCTTCCATGTTTGGACAAATAGGTCTCAGATAATATATATATATATATATATATATATATATATATATATATATATATATATATATATATATATATATATATATATATATATATATATATATATATATATATATATATATATATATATATAATTTTTTTCTCTCCATTTTAATTATAGAATTTACTTGCCTCTAAAGTACCATATTTGTATGTAAAATTATTTATTAAATGTTATATTTACTTTAGTAAAATAGTAATTCAAGTAAGTTTAAATGACGTTGGTGACGTCTGTTGGCTGATTATGGTATAAAAAAAAAATAAATAAAAAAATCAATATCAAAAATATCAATAGCCACTTGCTGGCAGTAGTAGTATTTCCCTATTCATTTTCTATGGGTGAACAAAAGGTCAACCACTTAACTTCTTTTGAATCAAGCCTCTTTTTTGTGTGTTTTTTGTTCAGGTGGCAAGACAGTGGCCAAATTTTATTATTTTTTTTACCCAAAAATTATTTTGACCAAATTTGCCCAAAAGATGATTGATGGTTAAAAACCAAAAATAAACAACAATTAAAACAGAATTTAGGGAAAAAATTTTATTGACCTCGCTGAGCCTTAACCAATAGAATTCATTCAAGTTTTTAATCATTCTGCTATCATGAACCACACTGACTGTAATCTCCTTTAAACGGGACACCAGATAAATAAAACAAAAAGCAGATTAAGCATTAATATTATAACTGAACAAGAAAACAGCAAGCCACATATCTAAATCTTACCAAAGACAGTAAGAGCCATCGTTATCACATACAAGACGGCATCTGGAGTGCCTCCCTTCAAGTGAACCGGCAAGCCGTTGTCGTTCTGAAAGAAACGGAAACAGCACGTTAGCATCTGATACGCAAGCACACACTTTCGGGAGACCGCAAGCGTAAAGAATAAGAACGGATTCAACAGGAAAAGCCAAAATCGACCAATTTCAGATTTAAAGTAAGAGTAATACTCTCAGTAGAGAAAGTCTACGCTTTAAGAAAACTCTTGCTTAGGTTTCTACGGATGTTGACCACCAAAACTAACTAAACACTGAAAACAGTCACAGCACAACCCAGCAGCCAGCCTCGTGTCAGCGTCAGAATAAGTGAAGCTTCGCGCTGCTCGTTTAATTCGACTCTCTCCACCTCAGCGTTACAACACATGCAGCGATTAATCATTACAGCTCACCATACACGTGAACCCTATCAGCAAATCATTCCGTACTTATCTGTTTTATCCACACTGGACCATCGGTCCAGAACCTGGGAACAAATCGGAGTCTTAACTTTAACATTACCAATTAGTGCCAGTGCCAAAGTCGAACAAGAAAGGTGCAGCGACTAAGCGCGAGTGGCTGAGAGTCTGGTTGGATTGGACCGGAACCAGAGGACTGACCTGAAACAGCTTCTGCTTGTGAGGGACTTTATTCTCCAGCTGTCTGGGTGCAGAGCTGGACAGGGTCCGCCTGGAGATCTGCTGCAGGGTCTACAAAACAACACACTTATGAGCTTGACATACTTCAGACATGATGTGTAGTACATCAAACCTGTCCCCGGTGGAAGCTGATATACAATGCCGTACACAAATGCAAACATGTAATACATAATGTATGTGGTAAATGTCATAAATGACAACAAACGCCAACAGCTTTGGAAAGGCTTTCCAGTAAACTCCAATTTATCGCCCTTGAGGGAGATTGTTCATACGTCGGCGTACTGATGCGGTGTTTGTGCATTTGGAGAGGTTTTTTTTGCATTAAAACACACAAAAACACTCGCTGTTGCCCTGTGGAGAGCAGGAGGTCACGAGCGCCGCTGCTTGCTAGGCTAACGGTGTTTCTAATCCCGCGCGCATCTGTTAGCTTGTAGCTTGTTACAAGAAGGCTTTCATCATAAACGTTATGACAGCACGCGTAAATGCCTTAAATCTCACCCGTAAGTGCCGGAACATGGTGATAATTTTTCCTTCGGTCCACAACGTTCAGGAAGCCGCACCAACGCAAGGACACTTGAAAATGTCACTTCCTTCTTCTGCTCGCGTCTGACGCAGGATTAGCGGCGAAGAGGCGCGTTACTGCCGCCTGCTGGACAGAGCGGCGTGGGACGTCCGGTTCTTTAAGAGAGTCGACTCTTTAGAGTCAGTTCGTTCGGACGAGCCCGGTTTTCATTGCATGGCTCGAAAAAAGATCCACATTTTACGATTTTCGCTTCGTGTGTCTTTAGCACTGATCTATATAGCTGTGGTTTTCGAAACTGTCCTGGAGGCACCTTATTTATTTATTTGTATGTGTGTGATTTGTATGATTGATGCAAAAAGCATACATTTTGTCAATATTGTACAATTTCGCTTTGACTTCCACACTGACTTTCATAGATCTATTTTCTACAAGGTAGGCCAGGCCTACAATAAATCATCACATGATGTTAAACGAAGGGTTTTATACAAAAAAAATATATATATATAATATTGATCAGGACTGCTGCTCAAAACAAATATTAATATTGGCATGTACCATTTTATTTTTCATTTGCATATTTAATTTTTTTAAGGATATTTTTACCTATACATGTAATGTTTGGTGTTTAGTTAAATATTATTATTGATAAGCCACACGTTTTATTTTACAACTCGTAAGAGAAAAGTTAGGTAGCATATGAAACCTTCTTTAAACTTCTTTCTTAAAATTACAAATGCTTTGGTTTAAACAATAAATAAATAATAACTATATATGCATTTTTTAAGGTTCATGAGAAACACATTACTAGGCTCTTCCATGATTAAAAAGAGTCCCAAAAAAGCACCACAGCACATCTCAGCACTCATGCATCTGATGTTTATTATCACACAACTCTTGAGCACATAATACGACTTTGGCTCAACAACAGACGTGAGCTTGATAAAGGACCCTAGCAGTTGCAAAACACACGCATATCCTTTTTAAATACACATTGCACAGTTTTTCAAAGCAGGAACAAAAAAAACACACTTGCTTTAAGCATATTTAGACACGTACAATTCAGCATTTTAAATAATAAAGTAACTTAATCCTTGTTGACCAGTCAAACTATCAGAAATACTGAATTCTTATTTTAAAAAAATACATGACTGTTGTGGTTGTACCATACCATTATCAAGAATACCCGAACGGATCAACTTCACTAATCCTGTCAGAATCATATTCCACCTCAAAATCAAATGAGCATTTCTATTTTGCAGTATGTATGTAAAACATCATTACAACGTGCTTCCTTATGATTTCAGGGTAAAATATGATCTGGGCTTGTGTTTGTGGTGGGATTCATTTAAATAAGTCATATTGTCTGGCTACTCTAAAATACTTCATGTAGAAAGACCATGAAATAAAACGCTTTGGTGTGGATGAAACAGATGCTTAAAACGGATCATTTGAAAACTGCCAGTGCATACACAGTAAGCTTGCAAGTAGTTCCTCTGGGCACCCGTGTGTGTTCAGGAGCAAGACGTAACCTCATATCAGTGTACAGACTGCAGCGCGCTCATCATTACGCGGTTAATTAGGAATGTCAGCGTTGTTGTTGCGGTTGCCGTATTTATGGTGGATGATCAGTAGCACCACTCCCAGGAAGAAACACACGGATCCCACTGTGATGTAGGCAATGCCCAGGAAAGGGTTCTTCCCTCCCATCCAGGAAATAGTGCTGAGGATCATGCGCTTGCGGCCATCGAAGCTGCGCACCGGGTAATCTGGGTTCACGTCGTTAAAGAATAACGCACACGTTATTTCATGTCGAACCTGAACAGCTGTTGCACGTTTACGCTTAAAGGGATAGTTCACCGCAGGATGAAAATTCTGACATCGATTGGTAACTAAACCTGTGTGAGTGTCTATCTTCTGTCAAACTCACAAAAAGTTATGAGTTTTGGTAGCCAAACAGTTTTTTGGCCCCTACTGACTTCCATATTGTTTTTCCTCCATACTATGGAAGTCAATGGGGAAAAGCAACTGTTCTTTAAAATATATCTTTTGTGTTTAACAGAAGAAACGTGTAGGTTCAGTAAATGATGGCAACATTGATGAACTGTCCCTTTAAGGCAAGACCCTTCTGGTAAATAGTTAACACACACACACACACACCTTTCATATGAAACACACACAAAAATGTCATTTCATTGTGCTAGTTCTTCCTGCTAGTCTAGTCTGGACCCTATCCCATCACACCTTCTCCAAGCAATCTCTCTTGCCAGCACTTACACACATCAACACATCTCTCCTCACAGGCTCAAAAAACCTGCATTAAACGCAGACCTGTCTCTCTCCATCTATTTAAAGAACACTCAAATTAGTTGTTTTCAACTAGGCATCCCCGTTTCTTTCACAGAATAACAAACTGGACGCTAACCAGTCAGGTTTTAGGAGTGGCCACTCAACGGAGTCACTAAAGCTTTGCGGATTGATTCAAAACCATCGGTTCTTATTCTACTGGATCCATCTGCTGCTTTTGACATTGTCGATCACCAGATTCTCCCATCCATCTCACCGGTAGGTCGTTCAAGGTGGCCTAGGGAGGAGAGGTAACCAAAACTGGTCACTGGGGTTCCTCAGGGATCGGTTCTTGGACCCCTCCTCTTCTCTACATACACTACATCACTAGGTCCCATCATACAGGCACATGGCTTCTCCTACCACTGCTACGCTGAGGACACACAGCTCTACCTCTCTTTTCATCCAGATCATTTAACAATAGCTGCAAGGATCTCAGGCAGACATGCATAAAAGAACATCACCTGCAGCTCAACCTGGCCAACACTGAGCTTCTCGTCTTCCCTGCGACACCAAATCTACAGCACGACCATCCAGCCAGCCAGGTTCGTCTACAACTACCCTTTCAACTTTGGTCAGAAATCTTCCAACAACAGTTGAAAACTCATCCTCTTTCGACACTACTTGATTCATCCTAAATATATATATATATATATATATATATATATATATAAAAAAACATTCTCTTTATTTCTTCCGTTCCCTTTCCAGCTGCCTGAGGCTGGTATTATGAGCACTTCCTTGTCCCTTCCATCTGTTTGCCTCTTTAAGATCAATCGCTTTGTGTGCTCCCCAATTGTAAGTCGCTTTGGATAAAAGTCTTAGGGTGTTCTCATACTCGGTAGAGTTCGATTGTCCCCCTCAGCCTGCGCTAACATTACGCTTTAGCATTCGTGCCAAAACACACTTACGTCATTATGACGCAACGTTTTCAAGATAAACAGGAAGAGAAGCTCACTCGCTCTGCACAATGGAGACCATCGCTTTTACTTGCGGCTTATTATTTTGAGTCTTTTGGCCCACAGCATCAACGCCTTTGTGGCTTGGAAATTTTCAAGCAATCGTGTTGCTCATCGCAAAAAAAAAGTGACACCAGTTCCTTGCTCCAATTGTAATTATAAGACACTACAAAAAGTGTAAAAATAAAAGTTTTGTCTATATTGTAGCGTATTGGTTTCAGTTCTAAACATGAAAGCTGCTTAAGATCCTGTTACGATAAAAAACATATTTGATGTAGTTTTGACATATTTCAATTATAAATTGCTAGTAAATTTGCCAATAATTAAAAAGAAAAAAGTAGCATTCTGAAAGTTTAAACACTCTTTTTGGTGCAGCATGCTCCCACCTGATGATTTATTACTTAAAAAAAAAACAACACTTTTTACAGAGTTGACTTTGTGAGCATTTTACTTTTGGTAATGCATCGCGCAGATTTGTGAAGGATACTGTAGGTCACTTCCAGGCTGTAGTTTCCTGGCGGCAGTGTCGGGGTCATGTTGTCCTTCTTCTTCTGTATGATGCGGTAGAGTTTTCTGAAGGTGGGCAGAGCAGCGGTTCTCATCCACACGATGAAGTCCTCATTGATGAAACCGTTGTTATCGGGATCAGAGGGGTCCAGCTCGTAAACGGGTCTGCGCCAGTTTACGGGTTTACTTGTATCTGACATGAAATAACAGAGCAGGCATTTATGGCTCGTAATATAGTGTGTTATAGATTTTGGAGGAATAAACAACTCCAAACCGAGTAAAAATATGCAATTTGGTGCAGATGCTGATACATAAACAAACAGTGAGATGAAATTCTGGTTGCTTGTAATGTAAATCAATGAGAGTGTATATCAGATATTTCCATAAAATAATATAAATATCAGTTATATAGTTAGTTATTAGTTATATCACTAATATAGAGTTTAATATAGCTTGACGTTTATGCACCTTGGAACACAACGGAGAGGTTGTTGTTGTTTCCTCCTGGGTTTCTGAACTTCACATGTTTGTCAGTCCACCAAGCAATGCCCGTCTTCACCAGATGAATAGCTATTCTGCTTCCGTTTGGAGGATTGTAAAACAACTCCAAAGTGTCTAGAATTGAGAAACAAATGGCAGAGAGCAGTCAGAAAGAAGGGTCTGTTTCACACAGCTTGTGTAAGCCGTGATATTTATTTTAAGGCTCATATGAACTAGCTACATCATTCACACATGCGCATGCACTCCTGTCTGATATACGTCTATATTAAACTCTCCATCGAACTAAAGAGTCCATTGCCTTTTACTAAGAGCACCACAAAGGATGTTTGTTCATCTTTAGAACACTTTCATCTTTTGGAATTTATGTACAATTTCTAATTGCAACTTTTTTTTAGACAAAACCTTCAGAAATCCAGGATCTGTGTACTTCTAGCATTGCACAATTTGGCTCAAATTTGTGGTTATATAGCAATATGGCTACTTAATAACAGTGATATTATTAATAATTATTATTATTATTATTATTACTGTAAGAAATAGTATTTAAAATATTAAAATATTTTAAAATAATAATAACCATCAACACCAATTATTATTATTGATAATAATAATAATAATAATAATAATTATTATGATCATCATCTTCATCACAACTGTAAAATTGCAATAATTACTAAATGTATTACTAATTACTAAATAATAATGGTTGTCTTAAATTCTTTATTTACAAACATTGAACTTTTATTTTGACAGAAACTTTTATTGAACTTTTATTTTGACAGAAATGCAGGAAGCCTTTAAAACGTCTCTCTTTTTTTGACAGCAGTCGGTTTATACTCGATTTCTCAATAAAGGTGTGGGAAAAATCGTTGTCGCATGTTGCGTTCCCGAACGCACATTAACACGACCAAAACTCAGAACAGATGTAGAGATGGTTTTATACCGATTAATCATGTAGTCTGTGGTAATCAAAACCATTAAGCTCCAAAAAGATATTAAATTCATTGTCAAAAAATAACCCACATGACTTCACGGTCCAATACAGCACTTAAGCAACCGGTTGCGTTGCAAGATCATCCATTCACTGAACAGAAGTTGTAAGCGTTAGTTTATCGCCTTACCGTTGAAGAGGCTGTTAGCGATGGCCCCGCAGGGAGCGATGGGCTTCTTATCACTCATTTGATAGGGTTCACATTCTTTACTCGGGACCTGCAGAACAAACACTTGAACACTTCATAACAATATGACATGGTGTGCTGTTAGCTATACGCAAATTACAACTTTTTAACAGTAAATAAAGACATTAGGTACTTGACCTATTATAAAAGCATATTTGTTAAGTTCGTTAAAGCCGTCCATCAAACCACTCACCAGTAAAGAGCTTTTATCTCCATTCAGCTGACTGTCATCTCTTGATTTGACGTAACGTCTGTGGTTTTGATAGAAGTTGGAGAGTCCATAGTACATAAAAACATTACTCTGCAGAAGAAAAGATTTAAACGTGTGAAAAAAAAAAAAAGGTAACAAGGCACAAAATGTTTTGTCTCGAAGCTATTTGTTTTATTTACAGCACATTCATGGGCGCTTTATACATAATTGATCTGAAACCTGTTAACGTACGAGCGGGAAGCAATTCTATTTTAACCAATGCAAAAGACTGATTGATAAAATCTCCTCTGAAACGCTAATGCATAATACATGAGAGCTAATGCAGCTTTAGACAATTTATTTGACCAATAAACCGAGTAAATATTGCAGCCTTATGGACCTACAGATAAATATATCCAGCCATAAAGTCTGTGATCATCAAAAGAGAAAAGAGCATCTTAATTTCTAGTTTTTAAACATTTATTGTTAACAATCCCATATAAATGTAAAAAAAAAAATATATATATATATATATATATATATATATATATATATATATATATATATATATATATTATATATTTATATATTTATATTTATATATTTATATTTATATATATATATATAATTTGTTTTTTTGTTTTTGTTTTTTTAACATTGTATCTAATTTTATATGTTTTACTTTAACATGCTTGGGTAGAAGGAAACGTTTATTTTTGTCTCAATCAAGTTTGACTTTCGCCCTTTATATTCAAAAGTTTAGGCACCTCTGTTATAGACTGTCAACATGCTTGCCATATTTATTAAATATAAATATGATATTAAATAAAATACTGGGTAATTCTCACAACTCATTGTGCAACAATTCAGAAGTGTCACATTTCTGATGACTGGATTTTTCTTTATCTTATTTTGGCTGAACAATCAATACTAAATCAATGTCAACTGAAACATTTTTCTGCATTAAAATATTTTTGAGCTCAAACGTTTGGGTGATTTCTTTCAGTCCCTGTATTCAGCAAAGATGCATTAAACTGATCAAAAGTAATGACGTTTATCATTTCCAAAAATACGAAATCTAATTCTATTGAACTTTCTATTCTGAAAGTTCGACTGTTCATAATAACAATAATAATAAATGTTTTTTAAGCATATTAGAATGATTTCTGAAGGACTGTGTAAAATTCTGAAAATTCTGCTTTGTTACAGGAATAAAATAAAATGATATATTATGCAGATGTGTATATTTTATTTATTCACAATATTGCTGTTATTTATAACGCAGCCTTGGTGAATATAAAATAAAAACCTAACCAACTCTGAACTCGAACATACAGAGAAGTTTAACTGAATAGTGAATTTTTTTTTAAATGCATTCAAAAACAGGAAGCTCATCCAAACGGTAAAGAAGCGTGGAGGAAGTGTGATGGTTTGAAGCTACTTTGGTTTTCATGAAACAGGACGTCTTACCATCACAGTCCTGAAACATCACAAATGCTCCCAAAGACTGCATTTGATTTCATCGAGTCCACCAACGTCGCAGTTTTTAATAAAATGTTGTTGTTTTTGATTGCTGTTATTGCAGCTCAAGATGGTCACACCAGACATTCACTCTTGATCTTAAAGTTTTCAAACGAGCCGTGGGTTTACTAGTTTCATTTAAAAAGCCACAGTGATTATACAAACAGTGGTCAATATGCCAAAAAACTACATTCCCAGAAAGAGTTTTCTGGCAATGGAGATGGCGGGGCGATTCACCTCAAAAGGCTGGTCCAGGGTGAAGGGCACAGAGCAGGTACACACACTAGTGCTGTTCCAGCTGTAGTTCTGAGAGCAGTTGAAACACGGACTGGACATGTCGACACCCGTGTAGTCGATCTACAACAAAATTAGATACAGTATGAGTTACAGTACAATTACAAGTTACCGTATTTAAAATGCAATGCGTTGTGCACCTATTTCAATCATTTTATGTAACTGATTATACTTGATTTCTTCTCTAAATTTCGGCACCACTTTTAAAATCGCTTAACTTGAGATTGTAACAACTGAAATATTTTAAAGCACAGCCTACCGATCAAAACCATAATAGCTATGATGCCCTTTATGTGATCAAATCTTTGCATAGCAAATCTAACAATGGCATGGGGGAAAAACAATTAATCTTATAGCATATACATAAACCCTAATAAGAAATAAAACGGTCATAGAATCAGACCTAACCCTCTTTGTAATGGTTAACCTTTTCATAGGTAACTAATTTAATTACTTAGTTACGTTTATGTTGCAATTTAACACCGGTGATCCTTTAGTGACCGTAATAAGATGTTGCTATGGTGACGGCGCGAACCTCAAACTCTTTGATGTTGTTGGAGGTGACGAGGAGTCCGATGCCGATGGGGATGAAGATGAGTCCGATCATGAAGAAGGCGGGCAGGACGGTGCCCGCGGTCAGAATGGGCTGCCAGGCGGGCAGACGCTGCTGTTTAAAGGCCGTGTTATCGGGCTTCTTGCTCTTGACGGCGCCGGGGCCGCCGGAGCCCACCGAACCCGGATGATGATCCTCATCCTTCGCGTTATAGCTGGACGCCATCATCGCTCCTGATCCTCTCGAGCCGCGCGGACAGCGAACACACTGCAGATATTCCGCCTCGCTCGACACTTGTGTGTATTATATCGCTGCTATCGCGTGTGCCTATCGCGCCACGAAAGCGCCATTAACGGCAATAAAGATTACGTCCGTGGCTCCGTCGGTCGCGGACGAGACGGTAAACAAGGAAGTACAGCAGCCAATAGGGTGGGAGCGACGTCGTGACGTCAGCAACGACAGCCCGACGTGTTATTTCTGCAACGTACAAAACGTCTTGTACAGACGCAAGGTTTCTAATCAACGTTAACAGTGCTGGGTAATTCCTGTGACTATATTACTTTTTTTTATTCATTACACGATTACATATTATACACACATTAGCAATAAACCATTCATAATTTATTGATCCTCTAATTTCTAAAATACCCTACTGCTGTATAATTACACACAAAAAAAGAATGGAATATATTTTCTTTCTCTTTGTGTTTTTATGCCAGCATGGTACACGATTATCTATCTGTCATCTATCTATCTCGGTTGTATGGTAATATTATATCAAGAAGTATCCACCCAAATATTAGTTTTTGTAAGGTTTAAGGGAATGATGCATGGTGACCAGTTTACATGATTTGAAACAACTAGAATCAGCATGATTTGTGAATAAGGTTGCTTGAGATACGGAGCATAACTGTTCATAAGTATTCATACTTTGACGTACTACAGGGTCTATGTTTGATTGCAAGTGCACATTAAAAGCTGATTGTCCGTTTTCAAATTGTTAAATATATAGAATCACTTTTATTGTCAAGTACTGAGGGTTTACATGTACAAGGAATTTGTTTTAGTGATTGGTGTAGAATATATGGTGTATGAAAAGATATTATAATTTAAGTGTTCGGTAGTGCAAGTGCTCTCAGAAGTAGTAAGCCCTGAACTGTGTGTGTGTGTGTGTGTGTGTGTGTGTGTGTGTGTGTGTGTGTGTGTGTGTGTGTGTGTGTGTTAATGTAAGGATTAAGGATAACAACCGTGTTATTGATCATGTTCATTCCTGGGGTCTTGTTTGTCAGGTGTATTGTCTTTGGATAGAAAGTGTTTCTATGGCAAGAGGTTCTGGCCCGGATGGATCGTAGTCTCCTACCTGAGGGGAGTGTCTCAAACAGAATGTGTTCAGGATTTCAGATCTCCTGGAAGTGTACAGGTCCTGAAGGGATGGCAGGTGGCAGCCGATCACCTTCTCACCTTTGTCCTTGACAGTGGCAGCAGCTTACCAGGCAGGGATAGAGGAGGTGAGTGTGGACTTGAACTTCCTCAGTTGTCGCAGGTAGAACAAGCTCTGGTGCGCTTTACTGAGTAAAGAGCTAATGTTAAGCTCCCGCTTGAGGTCCTGCGCTGTAAAAAGGTTGCTGGAAATTTTACAGTAACTTACTGGCAGCTGGATACCAGTAAATTGGTGTAAAAAGTTTACAGTATTATTACTGTAATTTAATTTACAGTATGAGGATGTCTTTACTGTATTCGTATTTACATCATTATTACCGTATTTTGATTTACGGTATCACTACTATAGTGTTTATTTTCAGTTAATTTCCACATTTTTACCTGTAACAAAACAATCGAATTATTGTCGAACATTTTATTTAAAAAAATTATTGATTAATCGATTGCACTAGCTTAAAAAAAGGGAATCACCACAGTCCCTTGGAGACTTTACATCATGCTGCAATATACACATACTGAAAAGCCAAAGTATAAGCAAGCCAAAAGGTTTTGACAGTAAGATTTTTTAATGTTTTCTGCTAAACAAGCCTGCATTCGTTTGATCCAGAATACAGCAATAGCAGTAAGATATATACATACACATATACATACATACATACATATACATACATAACTACTTTCTATTTGATTATGTTTTAAAATGTAATTAATTCCTGTGATTTAAAATTTTCAAAGATATTCAAATATTCAAAGATCAGCATTTATGACTTTAGGAACGATGCTTTGATCACGAGAATGAATTACGCTATATTTAAATACAAAACTGTAAAAACTCAAAAATGTGCTTTTTGCTAGTATTGTCATGACTTCAGTCTGATCAGTTTGTTTTTCTTTTTTGTCTGTCTAACAGTTAGCCATGTGCTTGTGTTTTCCCTCCCCATTGTCATCTGTTAAGCACATCAGCTGCCTTCTCACCTGTGGCTCATTAGCTCCTTAATTGCCCCTCTACTTAAGTTCGTAATTAATTCTGTAATAAAACATTGCTGTGTGAAGAGATGCCCAAAGTGGCTTAGCTTGGAATGGCTTTTGTAAAAAGGGTCACCTAGACCCTTTTTTTTTAGTGATTTTAAATCACATATTATTTTAATATTAATTATTTAAAAGTAATTAATTTAGTTAAAATTTGAATATGATATTAACTTCTTGGTTATTGAATTGACACTGACACTTGAAGCCTAATACACACCATAAATACTTACCAATCTGCTCATGTAATTCTCAATGTACGAGTGTGTGTTAAATTGGTGCATATAATAGGCCTACTATGATTATGAATCTGTATTTAATGCTATACGGTAATAATCTAATTTTGGTCTTATTAATTTATAGGCTACAGTAAGGTTAAAGATACCTGTAGCAGCTGCATTTTGCTGTTTAAGTTCTGGTTTAATTGAAATCATTTTAATGCACGTGAAAACTCAAATCTTGATGCAAAGAAGACACTGTAATAAAATCATTTGGGGCCTCAGCCAAGACTCCCAGGGAATGAATTAAAAAATGTGTACGTTTTACATGTTTACATGTGTGTACAAAATGTTTAGGTTTACCAAATTCAGCATTTTTGTAAAATGGACGGCTGGCTGTAGGATGATTCTGCCACATATGACTGTGCAGTAAATATAGCAAATCGTGCTATATTGCTAGCCTGCTCCTCAGCAGCTAAAGGCTAATTTGGCTAATTTAGTAACATTATTAAGTTGATGGAAGCTAGGGTGTCCTTTGGTCATCTTTGAACTTGATGCTACTGGTCTAACTGGATTCAATCTATGCTAAGCTACGCTAAAAGTGCTATCCCCAGACCTAGACATCAGCTGACAAAACCAGTAAAACTCATTTAACTCTGGGGGAATGGAAGAATGAGCCTATTTCCAAAAAAGTGAGCCTATTTCCAAAAGAGTGTTCCTTTAAACTGTCCTCACTCTTGAACGCAGTTTGCTTCTCTAGCTGTCCGAGTTGTGAACCAGGGCTTATCATTGTTGTGAGTCACCCTGGTGAGTGATGGTACACAGCTATTCTTATAGAAGCATATGTAGGATGTCATAGCCTCTGTGTACTCGTACAGACTAGTCGGTGCAATCAAAGCATGCCTGTAGGGTCTCCACAGCTTCCCTGGTCCACAGCTTGGATGTCCTAGCAACAGCCTTGAAGAGCTTTAATCTATCTCTGCCTGTGTGCAGGAATCAGATGGATCAGCACTGATCCAGAATATTCTCCTCTCTAGTCAGACATCTAATTAATTCATCTATAAATACATTTCTTATTGTAATATGTGTGTGAGTGTGCGTGAAAGAAGTAAAAAGAGAGACATTTTTACTCATCTGAAAGCAAAACATTTTTTAGTTACAAACAGGTAATAAAAATCCATTACAGATTATACTCATTGTGGGGCTTTTATCAATTCATTTCAGTTCAAAACAATAATCAGTAGTCACTCACAGAAAATGCTTGGTCGGATATGTACATTCCAGAAAATGCTAAAATTATACACCATTAAACATAAACAGCACTATTAAAACACATCATTTAGCAGACATTCTTTGCAAATAAAACATTTAATTTGATATAAACGATTTCATTTATTTGATATGCAGTTTTTTACTGGACAAGTATTCTTTAAATGCATCTGTTGCAATCAATAAAACCTAGAGATCTAGGTTGCTGTGAGCACTTCGTTTTGAACATAGAATGGCTGATTTTTTTTAGTTCTGTGGTTAATTCAACATACTGTCATATTTTTACCTCACGTTTTTACTTGTCTTTTAAAAACAGTTACTAACAAGAGTCTAAATGAGACTTAAGAGGGTTTTAGGTTTATCAGATATTAAATGTCACCACACCGAACAGGTAAACTCTCTACTTTAAACTACTCACTAGTTCACAGCCTTATTGTGTTAATGTTTGTGCTCTTGCAAACTATTCTAACTCAAACTTTCAGGGAAAAAGTTTTCTTTTATAAAGAGTTAGGGAAAAGTAATTTAATTCAGGGTGATGCTAACTTATGGTATATCCTACCAAAATTATTGCTGCAGCATTTGTGCTACAGTAAAGGCAAGTCACTTTCCCTAGTTATTTCCCAAGAACTATCTGTGTCTGCCCTTGCATCTCTGCAACACAACAATTGCACAATCATATACAGTATTGATATATATGACAATCATATACAGTATACAAGAGATAAATGCAAACTTGTATGTTATTTGTTCAATGCTCTCAGCTCTTCCCGCCACCCTGTAGGGCTCCATTAATGACAGCTGGTTTTTTTCAGGTCATTGTGTATGGCTTGGTTCTCGGGGTTGGTTTCCATTTTAACTCCTGTGGTGATTCCCAAAGCTCCAAGCACAGCTTTTCCGGTTTTCATTCCTCTGGACATCGGAATACGACTGAAACCTGATCGTGCTGATGGGACATCAGTGATGGGCTGCTGTTGAGTAACAGAGCATATATTTAAATCTTGGCCTTTCTTAATGTATAAAATTCTTGCATGCATGCATTGTTTAAATTAGGAATGTGCAATATTGGATTTTTTTTATGGCAACATTTTTCAAATCATTTTGGCCGATACCAATATATTTCCTTTTGCTTGGAAACAAAACTAACTCTCCTGTGCAAAAATGATACGAAAAAAATCCAATTTTTTTTGTTAAATAAATACATAATGAAATTTTTTTGATAATAAATTGAAAATAACTATAAATAAACTATATATCAATTGCTGCATTTCCCCATATACTCAATTCCGCTGCATTATTTAATTTACAAGTGTTTTTTTCATGTAAGCTATAGCTTCTGACCTTTAAATCAAAACATAATAATTGTTTGATGACATCAATTACTGATTTATTTAATCAAAAACAGTCTAAATGTTATATTTGTAAACTATTTTACTTTTCATTTAATTAGAAGTAGGCCAGCAGCACCGCCTACATATTGAAACTTCTAATTGGATGGCCATTAGGACCCGGGGGAGTCTGTCGCAGCTGCATGTGGTATTACAGTTGACTCTTTCACACACCAAGCATCATTCTGTACGTGCTTTCACAGATTAAATGCAGTGATCCAGTTAATCTAATTATCATTTAGACAAAACTTTGCTTCAAGAATGAGCCACACTAACGTGATCCAATCACTAGCACACCTTGAGCACATGTGTCTTAATGTAATCAATTCTTATTGGCAAAACATATAAGCATAATTATTTGCTATTGGGCTGATGGCGATATTTAGATTTAAAGCCATTATTGGGCAATAAAAATGTATGCAATAATATTGTGCATCCCTATGGAACACTTACCACTGAGAGTGTGGGTCTGGCAGGTGCTTTAGTGACCTGCGTGATGGTGATGCTGCTCATCGCTTTGCTAGATGTTGATTTGCTGGCAGTCACACTGTGCGGTGAGCGTAGCACAGTTCCAGTTGAAACTTCACTACACTCAGATGTCACAGAAATAGACTTAGCCATGACGACTGAGTCATGATCAGTGGTCTTCTTCAACTGTGTTCCTAAGTGAATGTGAATCTTACTGTCTTCTGCGGTAATGACATTAGAACTTGACTTCTTAATAGGTGTGGGGACCATTCGTTTTTCAGGAGTCTCCTTAAACACAGCTCTACCTGTTATCATGTCCACAGACTTTTGGGAGCTGCTGATGGATGCAGTGGATACAGGAGATAACGATTTGTCAATAGAGGGAGACCTTGTGATCTCTGCACCCTTTACTCTCGAGATTGAGGCAAAGGTCAATGGTAATCTAAGTTTTTCTGGATTCTTTGACTCTTTGGTTCGTTCATTTGTAGGAATGATGGTTGTCTGCGAGCTCTGAGTTTCTTGTGATAGTTTGGCAGAAGCTTGTTTGGTCAAGTCCTCAGAAAGGCCAGTGCAATTCTGCAAGGTTGCCTCATTGTTCTGAATATCTGGGATCATCTGGTCATACTTTTGAGACATGCTGACTTCAGAAGTTGTGGTATCCAGAGATACTTCAGAAGGGCTACTGTCTTTCTTCCTCATCCAAGGAATCCAGGACTTCTTTGCAGTATAGTCACTGACTGCTGGTGGGTAAAGTTCACGTACTGTCGGTCTCGGCGCTGGCTTCTTTATGCTCCTCTGTTGCAGGCTACTCATGATCCGGTTCTCCTCTTGGACGGACTTCTTAATGAATGCAGCCGGTGTGTCACTGTCAGCTGTCCTATTTTCGACTAAATCAGTTTGTACTCCAGTTGACGTCACAGAAACATCCATCATTCTGCTTCCTTTGATGCTGGGCCGTAAAGTGCGGCTGTAGCGCTTTGTGACCTCAAGTTCTTTGGTAAGGTTAAGAACTTCAGTGCTTATGCTCTTTTTCTTGTCTTCCTCCTCTAAAACCTCTGTTGCAGAACAGAATAATCCACTTGTAGCTGGGACAGCTCATCTTCTTTGTTCATGAGTTCGTGAATCTTCTCCTTGAGGGCTTGCACATCTGCTTGAAGGTCTCTGGTTTTGGCCTCCTCCATCATGAACCGATGTCTCAGTTCAGTCTCTTGACAGCCCACCTCACTTTGCTCTGTTACCATAATCATCTCAGTTTGACTTATTTCTTGTACCTGTTGTGAAAGAGAATGTGCCCTTTCTTTCTTGGTTTCAAAGAAATCGTACTCTGGTTTGATCACGTCTCGCTCAATGGCTTCGAGCTGTTGAAGGCGGTTCTTCAGTCTTTCAGTCTCCAAAGTCAGCTCCTTAACTTTTTTCTCATCTTTTCCATGTGTCACCTTTTGAAAAGACTCTGTTTCTTCTTTTTTCATGGTATTGTGCTTCATTATAACATGCTTGGAGCTCAGATCTTTGCATTGTTCTTCTGCTTTGATAAGCATTCGCTTTATTTCATCTCTCTCATTTACAAGAGCAGTTATCTTCAACTCCATCTCTGACTTTAGTTTCAGACGCTTCTTGCTTTCCTCTATTAGCCTCTCAGTGACCTCCATGACTTTCTCCTGCTCTGCCTTATAGAGTTTGTTCAGTTCATCCCTCTTCTTTTCCTCAGACCTAATTCTGTCTGACATGTTCTTGTGTTCATTAACCATTATTACAGTAACTGATTTGAGTTTCAAAAGATCCTCTTTTAAATCTAATTCATCTTTTTCCAGTTTCAGCTCAGACGATTCGAGCTCCTTCATACGGATTTTAACGCTCACAAGTTCGTCTGTTAGGTCTTTAGTCAAGGTTTTTTCCTTTTCCAAAGCTGCCTGCAACTGGGCACATTCTGTCCTGCCCATATTGAAGGTCATCTCTAGTGTCTCGAACTGTGTCATTCTCTGTTGCAGTTTTTCCACCTCTAGCCTCAGGTCCTTATTCTGAGCCTCCTCAGCCAGAAGCATCTTCTTCAACTCATTGCATTTGTTCTCAGTTTTATGGATCTCTTCATCCTTACCCTCCATTTCCAAAATTTTTTTGCTCAAAGTCTCAAGTTCTGCCATCAAATTTGAATTGCCACATTCGCCCTTTCTGATCTTGTCTTTTAAAGCTTCTAGGTCCTCCGCTGATTTCTGAAGGGCTTCGTTGGTCCCTTCAAGCTCTTTGAGTTTGTGTAACAAGTCCACCTGTTTCTGGGACAGCTGCTGATGTTGAGATTCTAGGCTGTACAGTTTTGCAGACATCTCCTCTTGCTCTTTTGCAAACTTAGATGTTCTTAGCTCCAGCTCAACCTCAAGATCCAGGATTTTCTGGTTGTCTTCTTTCGTTTTTCTTTCTGCCTCATGCAGCTTCTTCTCCTTTTCCTCTTGTTTTTGAAGAAGGTCTTGTATTTTGTGGCTCTGTTTGTCGATTTTCTGCAAGTGAAGTTCTCGCTCATCGACCATCATGAGTGCGAAGGACTTCAGCTTAACCAGCTCTCCAGATGTTCTTTGCATACGTTTAGAAAATTCTTTTTCCTTCCTTATTTGGTATGCTTTTTCTTGTTTAAGCAAGCGCTTTAACCTAGTGAAAAATAAATAGTAAATATGACTTACTTTATTCACTTAGTTGTGCTAATTATGTATCTTCTTATAAAAGCAAATGCTTTAACATTTAGAAGAAAGAAGCAAACAAACAATTTATACAACAAATAATTATTCCTCAGAATCATTCAATTGAACCTTTTATTAATACACATAATCACATAGGTTAACTGGTATGTTGTGTGTTAGCTGGGTTACTTTTTGTGCCATCTGTCATGCACAAATTAAAACTCTGAGGATCTTCTGTTCTTGGTCAGACTTGTGGATTAATTGAATGTGATTAATTGTCCAATTCATGAATGTTCTGGGTAGGTCAAATTTCTAATCTATGGACTCAAGTACATTTTTGTTTTATCCTCCTTACTGAAAATTGACTCCATCCCTAATACAGATTTATGGACATGTATGCAAAAACATACTAGATTTATAGCCTCCTTAAAGGGGTACTCCACCCAAAAATGTAAACGTTTTCATTATGGTGGGACAAAGGTCGTAGAATATCCATTGAATATCCAGGTGTGTGTCTGTTAATTATCTAGTTTAGTCCTCATTGTTTGCCCTACATAACCCAGTTTTTCTAGTCCTGCACCGGCTGTTAAATGTGCCTGTGTTCCTGAGTTTGCGCTAAGTTTGAATGATAAATATTTACTGTTGATAGCTGCTGATATAGACAGCTAACTCATCTCATGCAGGCACTGAACGCATGTGTTTAGTTTGTCGTCGGCTGTAGTCTGTGCTGTGAGAGCACAGCTTTTGTTGTCCAACGCTTTCACCACCGCTAGTTAGTTGGTGTCGACTTGGTGTGTCATGGCCTTTAATCACCCATAAAAGCTTTATTCATCTTTGTAACACAATTTAAGATTTAAGTACTCTCTTCCCATCCTAATGTTACAATGGAAGCACTGATGACAGATGGAGTATTCTGGTTTGTTTTTCATACTTTTCTGGACTTTGACAGTGTAATTTACTTGGTTAGTCATATCTTAAATTGTGTTCCGTAGATGAACAAAGCTTTTTACGGGCTCGGACCGACATGATGGTAGGTGATTAATGAAAAAAAATCATTTTGGGGTGGAGCATCCTCTTAAAATAGCGATTTGTGAGTGTAAAACAGCACAAATTATTAAGGTCAAACCTGGGACCATTGATGCCTAGCAACATTTTTCATCCAATTCATTAATTATCATATAATGTCAGACTGTGAAATTATTAGTCAATATGTCTATTATTTATTTATTTTGATAGTTTGTTCCAGTTGTGTTATTTTGAAAGACATTAAAAGTGAAACCATTAAAAGTTACCAATGAAGGGTAAGAAGGAGCCTTATTCAATTTAGTTTAATTCAATTCAATTCAGTCCTGCCAACTATACACCGTATGAGTATCTGTCAGGACTGAATATGAGGGCAAACTCGTAAGATGGACCATTCTCTCCTCTCTCACCTTTCTCGTTCCTGCTCCAGGAGGTTGGTGAAGTCATCGCTCTTGTTCATGTAGTCCACATGTTTGCGTTTCTCGGTGTCCAGCTCATAGACAGTGCGCCGGTGGCTTTTCTCAGCCAGCAAGAGCTGTTCCAGCATACGGCGATATGAGTCCTTGTGCTTATCCCGCAATCTGTCCAGCTGAGACATGCAAACAACAAACCATGCAATTATAAGACTAACTAACAGAGCAAAGGGTTTGCACTTTTTTAAAATAAATAGTTCATTTAAAAATGAATATTCGGTCATCATTTAGGCAACCTTGTTCCATGACACAGTTTTCTTTATTTGGCCAACTAGTCTGTTATTTGTTTCTCTGTGGGTGTACCTCTGCCATTGGCTTGTCATACACATGTTCGTACTGTGCACGGTTGTTGCCGAGATTTCGGTCTCTCTGCAGGGCTTGCAGGGGTCGGGTCGGACCCGATAGGCCATAACGGGACTCCAGCTCCTCTGGTCGACTCAGCAGCGCAGACCTCAGTAGATGGATCACATCTTCTCGTGCCTGGGTGACCAGTAAAAATCATAAATTCATTGTTTGATGTAAAGCAGTCGTAGAATTAGAAGACACGGTAACACTTTCTATGAAGTAAAACGGCAAGATATGAGACTTATGATGCATTATAACTATGAGGAATATAATCTTAAAACTCTTAAAAGCTATGACCACAAATGAGTAAATATTATAGCACATCAAAACTGTTCTTATTAATATTCATGAGATGATACAACAAATTATAGTTGTTGTTTTTTTTATAATGTATTATGCATTCATTATAATGCCTTAAGAATAACCTTATAATGTATTATAAATACAGGCTTTGTAGAAAGTGTTACCAGATTCACCCTCTTTAACTTTATTTTTGTTGAAATATTGCGCAGACAGATGATAATCTCTCATTTTCACAGTCCATGAATAAATATTTTACCTGGATCTCTCCCTCCATGATCCCAAGCAGTTTCAGTAGCTTGTCTTTGGACAGATCTCTGAGCCCAAACACTTGGTCATCATTCTGTGCCGATTTATCTTCCTCATTAGGCCCGATTTTCTCTTCATCATCCACATGTTTAACCTTGATGGTCTTTTCTGTCTCCAGCATTTTACTTTCCTCCTCTTCTTTGGCATCGTGTGAAGTTTGTGTGACAACCAGAACTTCATTAACCATATTGTCCACTGTATTATCTTTGGACCTCATTTTCCTCCTGTGGAAAGAAACCGAATTTAAAGAGCACATCACTTATATTAAGAGTTGTTTTATATGTACAGATAACTTGCTGCTGTATTGAATAATTTATGTTGTTAAAATAACACTAAAAAAGTTCTAAAAAAGCATTGTCTACTGTTTTTTTTTATTTCAGTACACCACATTAAGTAGGCCAAGTGGTACTGTAAGACTTTGTATGTTTAAGTGCAAATTTAACACCTGACCACACTTTTACTACTGTTAAAACTAAAAATCGTACATGGATAAACACGGAATAAAACATTGGTATGATGTAAGCAACAGAGCTACAACAAATAAAACTAATAATGGATGTGTGCATATAATCATATATATAATGAATGCATAATCAGTCACATTGGACAATAAAATTCTACTTAGGGCCCCATAAAGACTTAGGCTGGCCCTGCTCACAGTGCACGATTTCCATTACAGAATAGAACATAATCAGTATGAACCTTTAACATTCAATTTAAATAAATGCAATTGCACAAATTAGCTATGCAGGCTACAAACTCTATTTATTTATTCATTGTGAAGTAACTCAAACATATGTTATTTTATGTCCTCTGATAAGCATTGTTCTGGGCTGCTGTTCCCAAAAGCATGACCGCTTCCAACTTTTGAGAAACGCAGCCCTGTTTGAACGCAGTGAGAAGTGAGAGGACGCGCTCTGTGATCGATTGGTTCTGCCTCGCAGCGTTTGCGTGTGTTCAGATGAGCAGATAATTTGCAGGGGGTTTTGTTAAATGAACAAAATCCACGGAATATAAAACACACCTTTGTATCAATTTTTTTGGAGTATCGACTCTTTTGATAGTCGCATAAATATCGATACTTTTGGATCGATTAACACGCCTACCCCTACTGTAAATAGTCCGCCATTGTTTGGACGCCGGAGCTCGTGAACAGAGTAATGGCTCCTAAGCGAATGAGGTGTTTTGTTGTTGGATGTAGGAACGAACACAACAGTCGTCATTTACTCCCGACATCTGAGCCGCTGAAGGCGCAGTGGATTACTTTTGCTTTTAAAGGGAAAGCGTCCCCTGATCTGCCTAAATGCGTGTATGTCTGCTCGAACCATTTTACACCAAACTGCTTTGCAAACGAGGGTCAGTACAAAGCAGGTTTTGCTAAAAAGTTGGTCCTGAAAGATGGTTCGGTACCAACTGTTCGTTACCCAGCTCCACCGCCAAAAAAAGTGAGTAGGCAGTTTTTTTACATTTATGAATCTTAGCCTTTCCTTTTCCTCGACAGAGGGGCAGAGCTCATTATCATTTAAAGAGACATGCACTCAAAATAGAGACTCAACTGTTTTGGGCGATTTTGATTACAATCACAATTTTCTTTCTAAAAGCTACAATCGACAGCATATATACTTCTTATTCAAGAAATTACCTGCATAATAAAAATGATTAAGCGCTTCAATTCCCCCAATCTGGATAAAGTTACATATGTTCTTTGACTTAACTCTCAAAATAAAGTGCTTTGTGACTAGAAAAGAGGTAGAAATAACAATTAACTGAAAAGGAGTTGTGTATATAACCAAACAGATGTCATTTCCCCTTTTTTAAATGATCATTTCTTACTGACCTTATTAAATGTGTAATTTTTCAATTCAAATTCTTATATTGTTTCTATTAATTGCAGCAAACAGAGATGTTGTGCAAAATGCATAAAGAGTTTAATAAGAGAGATATTTTGATGTGGCTAGAAGGGATAAAGGTCTGACCAGAAATTATAAAATGAAATGTAATTACATATTAGATTGCGTTTTATTTATATGTACACCTTTACTTACCCAAAACCTACCCCTTACAATGATGCAAAAATAGTAATTATTATTGTGCAGTGTGACAAAAATGATGCTTTATTGATGTGCACATGCCCAGTAGTGCCATATGTATCTCTTTTAGCCTAAACTGCTGTGAATTGGCAGACTGTTGTGAGAAAAAAAAAGTTCTGGTCTCTGGCCAATCGATCAATCAAACTGAAACGCCTTGCATGTGAGCAGAGCTAACTAGAAACACTGAGAAATTTGAACCCAGGTGGGTTGCACACATATCATGGAGACCTATATGGTGTAGCAATGAAAACTATAATAAAGCTAACGAAAATAAGAATCAGCGCAGTTGAACTTTTGACTCAAATCCTGATAGTAACAGAGATAATAACCCTTGTGATAAATTCCTATCCCTCCACCGTTGTTAATTCTGACGTAAACTGTAAGTCAAAACACTTTAACATTATCCGAAAGCAACAGTAGAGTTTAATAGAGTGTTGTAATAAACACCGCTTCGGTGCTATTTTTTCATTGATCTGTTTAGACCCAACTGGAAAGACAAAGCTAGGAATAACTTGTGTTTATATGAGCTGCTGTATTAAGTATCTGCCCAAGCTCCAAAGTCACAACACCATGAATGGACTAGCAAAATGGTTTCTCAAACCTACATTTATGGTTACCGCGTCTAGTGTGGAAACGGTTTATTAGTTACTATTCAAGCTGGTGCGCCGGGGCATGTTCATGAACGCATTTCTTTCGAAACGATTCGTGAAACCTCTCTTATGGAAGTTGTTGCAGTCTTTCCAGTGGAACAGATTATGTAATAAATGCATTTATGAACTCTTCTGTCAGTTTTTGTATGTTTCATGTATTTATAGTATTAGTAGGGTTAATAGAGATCATTTGGAAATAAAAGGTCGTTTGTCCCCCTGATTTGTCGTCTATAAGAAGGTGCACCTAAAGGCAGGATAAGTACGTGGCTTCACTGAGCACGTGGACAGCCTCATCCGTTACAAGGGATAGTTGAGCATGCAGAACCTGTGCTGAACTTAAGCGATTATAAAAGATCACAGTTTAATGCGGCTCAGATAAAAGCCAGCCAAAGTCTCATCCGATGCGCATCTGACACAGAGAGTTACGGCAGGTTAAAGCCAGCATGTTGTATGTTTTGCGTGGCTTTTGTGGAGGCTGGAAAATATCTGATTGAGCTGTCGGTCCTATCATTACGGTCTGAGCTCCCCAGAGAAAGCCCTCAGCAACTTGTGAATAGATGAACTTTGATTTCGTGTCTTTGAGAGGTGTCAGCACTCATAGTAAAGCGCTATTTATAAAGCTTGACAGTTGCTTTAGCCATTTGTAGTAACTATGTTGGGTGTTTTCTAATGCATGGGACTGGGCTGGGTTTCTTGGCCAAAAAATAAAAGCCGTCCATGTAGTTTGTACGTTGTAATGATTTACATATCTTCTTGATAACACGGATAATATAATCCCTAAAAAGGGAATCCTTACTCTTGTGAAAAATCTTTATGAAAGAATTTAGAAAATGTGGGCGTTTCCTCTTCAAATTAAAGAAATGATCCTAGTAAAGGAAAAAGTCATTCAGAAAGCATTAACCCTTAAAAGAGGTTTTATGGTCAGAATTTGTAATGAGTACGGACAAGGACTTTTAAGACGCTTAAGAGTTTCTTTAGCAGTGAAGAAACATGAAGAGGGCACACAATACATGACAGTGAGTTAATAACGTTCGTTATTTTATTAAAGGCACACTAACATCAAAGAGGGAGAGATCGGTAAAAGGTAAAAGCGCTCTATAATATTTTATCTTGAACAAGATAACCAATCGTTTTCAAAAGACACAGCTAGAGAAGGGTCAACCCCGCCTCCTCACTAAATAAAGGTTTTTTGTCTTGTCCTGACGCTGAGTTGCTCTCAGATTGGTCCTGAATCCCTTTTAAGCTAAAACTCCTAGCTAGAAACGTTTAAGCGAAAACAGGAGCACTGAAATGCGAACATTTGTTTGAAAAGTGCTACATACATATAAAAATGTAATCATTGCTATTTATACAAGAAAGAATAAATAACAAACAATCCTCTATGCAAAAATGTTTTAAATTAGTGCCGTTTAATAATTAATCACGATTAATCGCATCCAAAATAAAAGTTTGTGCTCCGCGTAACATCTCTGACTCTTTATTGTCTCCTAATTTGGTCTACCCTTGAAGATAACCAAGAGACACAGCTGGTACCAGCAGCTGTCCAAAGTGAGCATTCCTGTGCTGCCAATGAAGAAATGAAAGGTTTTAGAAGACCTATCACATGATGGGTCCAATGCGTCTAAATAAGGGCTAGGAGAGTCATGGCATTCGTGATTGTGGCTTTGGCAAGACGCGGAGTTCGCACACATGCACGGCGAACCAAACGTTGACGTCTCAGATTTGCCTGCCTGTTTCGCTTTAAAAGGTGTCCGTGAAAGGAGCGTGAACATGATCAAAACCAATCTGGAATATAAAAAAGAGAGTGCAGCTGCGGTCAGAGCTCTGCAGGTAACACAATACACATGACCTGATTGATGGAGGGAAGAAGGTCAACGTCTATCAGCTGTAATTGTAGTTAGTTACCTTTCACTTAGATAACCTTGAAACGGAGACCGACATTACAGTAGTAAGCGCGTACTCTTTTATTATTATTTAAAAATACAAAATCAGCTTCTATTACTGTATGAATAATTATTGCCCAGTTCATCTTACTGTATACAGTCATCGGCTCTATTTATATCAGCCATCCATAACTTATGTTCAGTCCGAGCAGTTGTCTTATTAGATTTCAGCTTGTAGTATGTATGCTACTCGCAAAAACTGGGTCTACAGGCAGAGTGTTTAAAAGTGCACAGCAACAGCAGCTTGGCATGTAGCTCAAAAAACTATAGAGCAAAGCACCTGCAGCATCAGACTGAACGGATACCAAAAAACGCTTTATATTCCTTGGTGTAACGTAAAATGTAATGTCATTTTATATATTCTGCAATATAACATAATTTTATATAATGCAATATCATTTTGTAAGCATATTTAAAATTGTAATTTGCTTTATTGTAAAAGCGTGAGTCTCAAAAAAATAAATATATATATATATATATATATATATATATATATATATATATATATATATATATATATATATATATATATATACTTGTCAAAGTTTGAAATAACCAACATTTGTGCAATGTTTTTAAAAAAGAACCTTCTTATGCTTACCAGTGTTGCGTTTATTTGATGAAACAATATAGTACAACCGCAATATTGTTGAAACATAACTACAGTTTGAAAGAAATGTTCAATTATTATACATTTTGAAAATGTCGTATTATTTTCAGGATTTTTTAATAAAAATAAACATCACAAGAACAGTATATATTTAAATGCTTAGAGTTTTGTAACCTGGATTAATTAAATATGTCCTTGCTAAATATTAGTAAAAAAATTACTCCGAAGCTTGGAATGCTTTTGTCAGCCATAAATGACATTTTAAAATCATTGCAGTCTCCAGACTATCTAAGCAACGTTAAACTTTCGTCTCCACAACAAAAAAACTCGCCTTTGCATTAATTCGATTGGACAGTGGAAAAACACGGATGACGTCGAGAGTTCAGGCGCTCAGAGAATTGCTGCAAAAACGCAGGAGGTAGCACCCAGAGCACAAAAACAGCCCAAAACGATGAAAAAAGGCGCCTTTCAATGCAAAAACACGCTCTGTGTGATCTTGGCCTAACTTAAGAGGGGGTAGGGAAAAATCTTGAACGAATCGTTTGGGAGTCATTGAGCAAGTAAGGTAAAAATTAAAAGACAATGAAAGTGTCAACCTGTTATTTGGGACTCCCAAAACCAAAGTAGAACCTTTCAAAACCCATAACAGAGGCACTTTCTTGAGCAGAACCAGTAAGTATAACTGCAGCTCGCGCCATGACCTGCAACTCAAAAATGTAAGGAATGTAATCTTAAAAATGACCGAATAAAAATGAAAATCGAAGTAAAAATTTGAGCTAATAACGTGCCACAGCCACACGTGTGTAAGAGATAGCCATGGATGCCTTTCTAACAGGTTACATTCCACTGTAACTCAACGTGCTTGAACTCCTGAAGAAGCAGAAGAGAGCATATCATCAGGAAACCAAAACCTCTCTGGTTACGTGACATCATCGGATTGCTCTTTAAAAAGCCATTCAAGGGAAGTTCATGTTCAAGTCGTAGTATTAATAGGATGAGGCATTTAGTGTGTATAAAATACAGTATACATATATATCAATGGGCCGACCAACTATAAACATATCCAGAGACAAACGTGAGGAAATCTCAGAAACCCAGACACACAAAAGGCCAAAAGCTCCAATATTTCCCAATCACACCATTACCATGGGAATAAATGACTATCCAGCTGACTAAAAGCATTGGCCCAATGCTGGGGAGAAAGACTTTGCTCTCGAAACTAAACCGAACAATCATGCCGTTATCATGCCATCTGCTTGGTTGTTACACTATTGCCTGTAATCTAGGACAGTAACAGTCCAATGAAATGCTACCATCTAAAAAACGTTTTCTGATTGAATATATTAGCCTTCAGTGTCACACCATCCCTCAGAAATCATTCCGATATGATTTCGGTTTAAAAAACATTTGTAATTATTGTTGAACACTTGCATTTTTGTGGAAACTGTGATGTGTTATCATTCAAAAGATTGGAGTGAGAAAGAAAGAATAATGAAAGACAGTAATTGATAGTTTTAGTCAGCAAGGATGTATTTAATTGTTACAAATGAAATAATAATCATAATCTATTTGCAAATAGATGCAAATGAACTTTGTATTCATCAAAGAATCATAAAAAAGGTTCCATAAGAATATTAAGTAGCGATGTGTCCTATTGGTAATAAAAAACTAAATGAATAGTTAAGAGCCAACAATAACTGAGCAACTAATCAGCATGTTATAATGGTTTCTGAAGGATCGTGTGACGATGAAGACTGGAGTAATGATGCTGAAAATGCAGCTTTGATCACCGGGTATGTTCCGAAAGAAACGCTTATTTTAATTTAAAATAATATTCTATAATACTGTTTCACTATACTTCGATCAAATAAATGCAACTTTGGTGAACATATGAGAAGTTTTTGACTAGTACACTTTCCAAAACGGGGTTCAGATGTTCATTTATGCTTCAACCATGATTGATAGCAAATGAACGCTATGTGGTCAGATGACGTATATATGCTGCAATTTCAATATATTTTAACTGGAAAAGCACTTTCTTCAATAAAGTGAATGCTACACAGTCACGTGATATGGTATATAGCTTCACTTTGCAATTCACTACGGTCCAAAGTCAAGTTCATCAAATTATTAATAAAGTAGAGTCCTACAGAACAAGAACGCGCTGCTCTCTGAATGAAACGTGAATGAAACACTCACCCACGGTCCCTCAGCCTCAGGCTGGTGTACTCCTGTGTGCTCCTGGTTAAACACACTACAGAACCATTCCTCTGATAGTGGTACCCATTCTCCAGAGATCTTTCCTCTGCAGGATCCACAGTGAGAAGCTGTGCTCCAAACCAAGAGTCAACAAGTGAAAGAAAGCATGACTTGAGTGCTTAGGCGCGCTGTAAAATCAATGAGTCACTAGCAGTTCTTCAGGTCTATTCCAGGGACAAACGCTGCAGCTCCACACATGCCTGCTCTATCAGTGATTGTGTGCAGCTCCGCCGCTCTGCTGAGCTATATTTAACCTCTTCGCTTACTCAGTTGTAGCCAGTAGGGTGTGAGAGTGACATTAGGCTCTCAGAAGTGACAGCTGAGCCGTCTGATTCTCACATCAGAGAAGCTCCACCCACGTGCAGTCCAGGAACCGCTGTGACAAGACCTCACGAAAACTCATCATTCAGATTTCAAGCGGCAGAGGACTTAGCCGAGCCAGCTGAGATCAGCAACTGTCCTGCTGATTTCCACCGTCATAAAACAATACAGCCATAACCAATCCTCATCGTCTTTCTTTAACAAGTATAAAAAGTCAAAGACAAAGTTTGTGGAAGCTTGTAAACATAATGAAGGCAATCTTCTTATCTTACAGTTCAGACTTTTTTAAGGTGCTATTGCAAGTTCATCGAGATCTTACTAGGCGTGTTAGAAACTTGGAGCTGAACTCTCCAGGAAAGAGTTTAGACAGAACTGATGTAGAATATAATTTCTAATACTACTAATAATTCTCTTAGCCACTAGATGGCTACACTATGCAAGGCATTGAAATTGTTGAAAGTTCAAATTTTCTTTGGTTTGCAAATTTTTGTTTTACGATCAGCACTTTACGTTTGATCAGTTAGAAAAGGTATAACGCACAACTATGGCAAATTAGGAATTTGCGTATTTGAGTATGGAAGGACATTCTCTCGTGTAAGACGATATGTTTGTGCGTAAGTTGTGTGTAGTTCCTATTATATGCACATTTGTATGTGTATGTGTAATTAATTCATTAATATTCATGTTTTTAAGTGTAAGGCTTTTGTGTGTGTTTTGGCACCAATTCTCATTGTTAACTAACTATTTGCTAGAAGTTGTACCTTTTAGTAAACTCTTACTTTTAATTATTGTTTATAAGGGTAAATGAATATTGTAATGTAAGTGTGTCTGTACATGTAAGTGTACGATTTATGTGTTTAAGGTATGTATAGATTTATGGTTGTAGTCATGAGAAAAAGAAAGAACATTCAACCGAATACCATGTTTTCTATATCAGTAAATAATAAAAATACATTTAAAAATCTGGTCCATGGCAGGTCTTAAAATTTGGAAAATACAACCTTGTGACAAATCACACCATCTCATTATTTATTTAGCAACTAATAATCAATTATTAAGTGTGAGAAGCACTAGGCTATATCAGAGCAAAATGGCTGAATAGCTTCTTTGGTTGTGTCCTAATGATATTAAATACATATACATTTTATTTTTGATGTATTTATTTAAGTACTGTTATTAAAATATTTTATAAAAATTATTTCAAACGAGATTAAGCAATTTGACTTATTTTTTAGTTATGAGGGCGGTAACTGATGCTCTGTTGCCCTCTTGCGTTTGGATCCAAACTTTTAAGTGAAAAAAAACTTTCACCCCTTTTAACTACTGTTAAAGTGATCAGATATCGCGAGTTTATGGAAAAAGCTCGACATGCTTGGAAAAAATGTTTTAGTTCGCGTTAGTACTGCAGAATTGTGTTTAGCTGCTGTTCGTATGAACTCGATGTGCATGTAGCTTTAAATGTAGCGCGGTCGCGGATAGGCTACGGCTGCTGCTGGCAGTTTGATTGACAGGCGATCTGACCAATCGTCACGCGGGTGTGTGCCGCCGTTGCTATCCGCCATTTAATCCGACAAACAAAACGGTCCGACAACAGGGGGGGGGGGGGTCAAACGTAGTGAGCCAACGTCGGTTGTTAAACTTGGAAAAATGGTGAAAAGGTGTACTTTTGCGGCGTGCAACGCCGACAGCAGGTACCCAGAAAGGCTGGGCAACACACAGTTTCACCCGTTCCCTAAACCTGCCAGAAATCTGGAGAAGTGTATGAAGTGGATAAGTTTGTGTGGCCGGCCTCAGCAGCAGCTCTGTGACAAGCTGAGAAACCATTCCACAGCCAAACACATCTATGTGTGCTCAAAGGTAACGGTTATACAAAACCTTTGCTTTAGAAATAATGTCAGTTGAAATAATTTTAAGTTAAGTTGTTAGCAGTATAAACACTGAATTAATACCACATATGAATTCAAATTTAGGACATGCATCAGGAAAATTGGAGAGATAACTGTAGTTATTGTTATTTAGCCTAAATTAAACAACCCAACTATGTTTGATATTAAACATCGGAATATAATAAGAAAAATGGCTATGACAGACTTTTGTACTTACTTGTTGCATTCTTTCATTTGACTTCTCTTTCACTGTCCTTCTCTGATTCTGTGCCCAGTTGGCATTTTCCCTCCAAGCAGCAGCAGCCACGCTACTGAAGCACCACCAAGTGGCTGTCACCCAAAGAGCCTCTTCTTGGCTCCTGTACTCTTTGATATAATTAAGTCCTTTCCTCTGTCATTGCTCTACAGCACTTCGTTGATGGCCGGCCGACCCCTGCTCACCCAGATCCTCTGCCAGCGTTGATGGATGACTGCAATAAGTTGAGAACGGTGTCTGTGCCGCCCAGGCAAGGACCACGAGAGACCGCAAGCCAGACAGTGCTCAAAACATCAGGTGTTTGTGTTTATATAAAGAAAAAAGAAATAATAACTATATGTATGGCATTGCAATTACATTACTTGTCATATCCGTCTAGGGCCGAGATTTTTTTTTTTGTAAAATCAGCACATTTTAGAGCATAAGAAACAATTGAAAAGTAATACTTTAAAAAAAAAAAAGATATTCAATTTAAAAAAATAAATTAATAGGCAAAACCTATGAATTTTATGTTTTTAAATCAACAATAAAAAAAAATGTTTCTGATGATTCACTGCGAGATGATTCTCAACTATGTTATGAAAGATGTACCCAAATGATTTGATATATAAATTTGCTTTAATATGTGTGCAAAAATGGCCATAAGAGGGTTTTCCCATTAAATACAATCTATACACTGCATCTAATTTGCATATTAATGTGTAATAAAGAGGTGTAATAATTGATATATATTACACCTCTTTATTACACAAATATAAAGATATCAAATATTTTATAGGAATATAGTTTTTTTTTTTTTTTTCCCAATTCATTTATGTCTCCCAAAATGTGTAATAAGCATGCTGGTGTCCTTTATAGTGGACATGCATGAAATTGCTGTCCTGTTATATAACAAATTCATATTTTGATTTGAAACCCCATAACATTTTCCCGATATGCTAAATTATTAACAAAAAAGATTAAAAGTCAAGAGTGTTATGTTTGATCAATCCTTAAATTCATACCAGCCTTTTTTTAAAGACTAAGTAGAGGTCGCGGTCACATTTGGTGTTTGTGAAAAGCAATGTTATGCAAATTAAATGTATATATAATTTATTACAGGTGTGATCTACAGGGCGTTTCCATTGTTATCAAACAAGAGATGGTAGCAGAATCAATAATGGAGCATACCGCTACAGAGGACAGCACTATGGTCATTAAAATGGGTACGTGTTTTGTTTTTTGTTGACAAATCATGTCAATACTGATGTGACCATCAAAAATATCGATACTCAAATAAAAGTAGTGATACTAAAGTGTTTTCATTTGCCAGTGATTTTTATCTCATAAAAAAATGGATGAAAAACCTATTTTAGCAAATAATTGTGTAGCTCATCTGGACACATTCAACTGTTGCAAGGCAGAATCAATCAATCACAGACTCACTTCTGACAGCACATTCAAATAGAGCTGCGTTTCCTAAAAGTAGCCTACCATAAGAAAGCATCCGTGTTTTTGGGAACGGTAGCCCAGGACAATGCAGAAAATTGATTTCAATTCAAATGTTAAAAGTTTATATTGATCGTGTTGCATTCTGTAATGTTAATATAGATCATATAGTCTCAGAATAAAAAGGTTGCATTTTTATGCATGCAGCTGCCGATCACTGGCAGTCTCTTATGAAAAGAGCCATGGTTTTGTGGCCGTAGTTTAATTATAGTATTTGAAGATTTCTATGGTTACCTCAACAGTGAACACATTTACATCATTTGTAAATAATATTGCATATTGAATGTTAAAATGCATTTCAAATATAAAGTTAAGTGGGTATTATTAGCCATTTACTCTTAATAAGTTTAATTAAAAAGTTTAAAAGGATTGTATCGATATCATCCATATTGGCCTCCGATGCGAAGACCTGGACAAAACATCCACAGAACTGCAGCACAAGCGTGTCAATTTTGCAACTTTTTTTTACAGCCGTAAATATTTAGATCACCTCTCGAAACAATAAAAGAAAGGTATTTGAAAAAAAGTACGTTTTGACAAAGTACAAGCCCCCGCAGCAATATTTCAATCATTAAACAGCGCAACACAATATTGCAGAAACACTTAAAGTGCCTTAAAGGGAACCCTGACTTAATATAATGTTAATTATGTCCCTTACTGAAATATGTAGAATGGTGAATGGTTTGTTTAAAAATTTTACATCCTTTTATACATATTTTGGACTGTGGGGGGGCGCAATTATTCTGATGCCGTAAAATGGTAGCAGTCGGTGAGCTAGACAACTCAGGATACACAACTCTGAAAATAAATTACTAATAGGATGACCCCAGCCAATGAAAGAGCTTAGAGGACATGATAGATAGAAGCACAGGCTTAAACCATCTCTTGTAGCCCTTCAACTGAAAATGACAACCAAACCGACACAATATGGTATCTTCTCAGGATTGTATTTTCTGGATTGTTTATTCTGAATTGTGTGTTGCAGTAAAAAGCCCAGTAGCTCACCGAGCGCAAACATTTGACATCATTGACGCTGAATGTAATGTGCACGTGAAATAATGGCGCCCCAGAAACAGTTGTTGAGTATCTAACATGCATCTTTCATAGGTTTCCATTATACATTTCAGTAAGACACATACTTTACGTTATATTAAGACGTTGTCTTAACACTCGGGGATCTCACTAAAAACAGCGACATTAAAATATCAAATTTAGTAATATCTGTATTAATGATGCGTAGTTTGCACAGGAAAGCAGATGAGGCCGGAATATGAACGTAATCCACTTAATTGTTGTTTTCCTTATAACGGCTTTCTGTGGGATCCCACTTAACATCCAACTGCAAGTTGCATTTATATCCTGACTTCATCTGCTTGCCTGTACAAAATATATATCATCAGTGAGGCGTTTGCTAAATTTCTCTCTAAATATCTGTTTTACTACAGTGCTACATATGAAAACTGTGTAAAAATGTCCTGCCGTGTGGGCTTTCCTATAAGGATGCGACGCCAAGTGAAAACTATCAATGGAGGCCATGTAGACTTGGATTCCTGTGATTTCTGTGTATTGGGCTGCAGCAACGGCCTCAAGCTCCAGGCCTTTCTTCATTGCTGTGGTTTTGCAGTGTCGTCATCTTCCTCAACGAGCTGCTCGTAGTCTGCTCTCCTCATCTTACTTTACACTCTTTGAGGAGAGCAGACTACGAGCAGCTCGTTGAGGAAGATGACGACACTGCAAACCACAGCAATGAAGAAAGGCTAGAACAGCGCTAGATGTTTTTGATGCTCCGTTGCTTGGGTGCTTTCTCCAGTTCCTCTGATTCAGACTTTGAGGCAGTCGTTGCATTGTAGCATTCCATCTGGTTTTTGTGACAAAGGGAAAAGTGGAAAATCACCAATAGAGAGGATCTTAGCCAGGTCTTGACCAATAACGGGAGCTACAGAAAAGCAAGAGAAAAGACAAAAAATATTGCAAAGCTATTTAAATTGTGCTATTTAAAATGTTCAGTGTTAATAAAACAGTTTTAATCATTTCATTCTTATGTTCACAGAATGCACAGATGACCAACCCCAAATAGAAGAAACACAAGTGGAACTGGAAAGACTTAAGACTCTTCTTGCTCAAAAAGAAAAAGAAAATGACTTGCTAAGAGAGAAAATACAAACTCATCAGGCTCTTCACTCGCTGACACCAGAGACCGTTAATAACAGCAGTGTCCCTAACTACTTCAAATACTGCACTGGGTTCAATTACGATGAATTTAACGAACTGTGCAGATTTTTCACACTTCCACATAACGAAACGGTCCCACAAACACACATCCCTTTCACATGTGAGAAACCGGACCGGCACATCCTCCACATGTCTTTACGTCAACAGTTTCTGCTTGTGCTTATGAAGCTAAGACAAAACTTTGACCTGGAAGAGCTAGCTTTCAAATTTCAAATGGATATGCAGAGTGTTAGGACTTTGTTCGGCTCTTGGATTGACTTCATGTATGACAGGCTTGGTAACCTCTCTGTTTGGCCACACAGGGACATCATCGCAGAAAACATGCCAAACAGCTACAAAGCAGAGTTTCCGACAACTTTTGCAATTCTTACTTGCACGGAGGTAAAGCTAGAGAAACCCAGCTCGCTGTTAGTACAAAGTCAGACTTCTTCTAACCGTAAGTCTGCTGACACGCTCAAGTCTCTGATAGCCTGTGATCCTCATGGCTCCATTATGTTTGCTTCTACGCTATACACAGGATCGATTTCTGACCAAGAACTATTTAGACGGTGCGAAATTAAAGATTTACTGAAAGGTCTGCTTCAGTGTGGCCACCTTAAGAGAGGTGACGGGCTCATGGTGGATAAGGGGTTTCTTATTGAGAAAGACGTGAAGGAGCTTGGCCTTCAACTAAACGTTCCTCCATCTGCGAATCTTCACATGTCGGTCCCGGATGTTCACATAGCAAAAAATATAGCCAAACACAGAGTGCATGTAGAAAGAGCAATAGCCAATGTCAAAACATTTAAGATAGTGTCCGGTAGGATACCGAATTACATGTTAGAAAATATAAGTCAGGTATGGTTTGTGGTGTGTATGTTGTCTAATTTCCAGCTCCACAGCATTCAAGCATAGGTTGACACATCGGGACAGCAAAGCGCTGACCTTTCACGCAAGGTATTTTAATAAATTTGCATTTTGCATCCGATTTTCAAACGTTCATGTTTTATTGCGATTGTTTTTTGTATTAATAAATTGTGGCTGGCAGCAAATGATAATAATGCAATCTTAATTTGTAGGTTTGGTCTTATAAAGGTATTTGTCGTCTTACACGGTTAAATAAAGAACTGGGGCCAGTTGCAGTCTGGTCATATATTCAGTTATATACTCATATATTGTGGTCTTGGTATTATGAAAGCAAGACTGATGACCACTTAGCAATACAACATCGTGTGCGATAATACGGTAAGAATATTCATTTATTTTTCATTTTGCATTTACTTGTACTTTTACTTTTAATACTTCTACTTTTTGTACTGAAGTGCAATAAATATCACATACTTTAAGAGTTTTACTGAAGTGATATTTGTACAATACGTTTAATTTCACTTGTAATCAATAAACGCTAGAAATGAAGTTTTCACAACTAAGCAAACCAGAGGCAGCAACAGCAAGAAACCAAAACCCCATTTGTGACAGAATGGAGGGAAAAAATCGGTTGGGGCCCATTTCTTCTCTGTTCAGTTTTAAGCACAGCTATGTTACATTGTATGAAGAACTAAAGAAAGAGCTTGTGTGTGTGTGTGTGTGTGTGTGTGTGTGTGTGTGTGTGTGTGTGTGTGTGTGTGTGTGTGTGTGTGTGTGTGTGTGTGTGTGTGTGTGTGTGGTTCCAGGGATCTGTCCACAGGGCTCGTCTAGGTGTTCTGATCTCCAATGAAGGTCATCTCTTGGTGCTGATCCACCATCTGATCTGGATATGGAAGGAAAAAGAAACAAACTAAAATTAGCATAGATGCCATTCTTTTTACGATGTAAAAAGTACATTGTGTGTTATGGGGAGTGTTCCCAGTTCTGGCTGATCTAGATTTAGACAGGTAGAGTGTGTCTGCTTGTTACATCTTTTTCCTGCAGTATTGGAAGTCAGGAAGATTACTTACAAAGCACTCTTTTGTGGTGGAAGTGATTCTGTCATACTCGTAACAAGATGTAGAAATTACGGTTTAAGCTTTATGGAGTTCACACAAGACTAGATAATCTGAAATATCATCACTTTGCTGCAGGTTTTCAACACCATTTAACAATAATTCCATGTGACAGTACTACATATAGAGTATGACTTGATACATGTTGTCTGACCTCAATAGAGTTCAGAATGTTTTCTGCATTTTCTAATTCGGGAGAACAGGCACAGTCTCTATAGTGTGATATCTAAATGAAAGAGTCTATGAGCTTCTTCAGCCTCCCTACCTCTCTCTAGGACCTTGGTTTCCAAAAGAAATCCAAAACTAGCTCTCATCTGAAAAGAGGACTTTGGACCACTGTGCAACAGTCCAGTTCATCGTCTCCTTAGCCCAGGTAAGACGCCTCTGATGTTGTCTGTAATTCAAATTCAAATTTGTAGTTCAGAAGTGGCTTCAAGAAGAATACGACAACTGTAGCCAAACTCCTTGACATGTCTGTGTGTGGTGGCTCTTGATGTTTTGACCCCAGCCACAGTCCATTCCTTTTGAAGTTCACTCAAATTCTTGAATCGATTTTGCTTGACAATCCTCATAAGACTGGCTCTCTCGGTTGGTTATGCATCTTTTTCTTCCACACGTTTTCCTTCCAGTCAATTGTTTTGTTAACATTCTTGGATACTGCACAATGCTTGGATACAGCACAATTTGAGTTGAATTACTGAAATAATGTAACCTTTAATTTTCCACCGTTTTTCTCTAAAGTTAAAATGATCAGATGAGCCATAGGAGATCACATTTATTTAGCAATCTTCTGAAATCGGCTATATGTCAAATATTCTGCAGAATTATCTATTTCAAGGCATATTAGCACAGGTAGCTAAAGAGCATTGCTGTAAAAATGTTTTAGTATTTTTATGTTGATTAGGTAAAAAAAACCCACCTGTGTAGGTGATTTACACACGGCCAGCAAGTTTTACCTTTCTAGATTAGTCAATGTTTAACCTGTCTGTCAAAAGTGAAACTATTCCTTGCAGACTCCATTTTGTGAAAGAAGAGCATGGACAACATCGGGAATAAGAAGAATCCAATTTAAAACAAAATGTATTAATGCTTCTGTCTAGAGACAGAATGGATTCAGAAAATAAATGCAGATATGTTTGACAGTCCTGTTTGAACTAATACACTTCTGGATTCATTTTTACTCGTTGGTAAGTAAAGCCTAATAGCAGAGACGGTTCTTATTTCATCTTTAGAGGGGCTTAGCCCTCAGATCATTAGATACAAATTACCTAAATTTACAGTGTTAATGAAAACTGTATTACAACTACATATTTAAGTTACACAAGTTGCTGAGTGATTCATGTTTTTCTTTTGTAGTTGGATTAACATTATAAGCCTAATAAGAAATGCATGGATCCATTATAGACAGCCATCCTATATTTTCTTAAATGTTTAGTTTTATGAAAGACATTAACGACTGTTTTTACTTGAATACTCAATACAGCCATTGTGACATAATATTTTGCATAGATCTCAGTGTGATACTCTAGCACTTTTATAGAACATTAATGTGCACGTGCACTGAGAGGTACCGCATGGACCGTACGCCAGCCTGCTCTCATGAAAGTGTGTTTCACGGTGTAGTTGAGGGAAGAAGTACTCTATGAGAATATAACTCTTTACCGTTTTAATCTTCCACAAAAAACTAAATAATAATCGACAGGCAGACTGTAACAACACAAAATCAAAGACGCTTACACAGACGCTACTAGAGACGAGACCGGACGAATTAATTTAGGACAAACAGGAACTTATATAGCAGAAAGTAAATGACATAAATAACTAAACACACCTGAACATAATGAGACAATCAACTGAAGACAGAAAGTAGGTCACACAGAGCACATGGGACATGAAAAACAACAAAAAAAAGTCCAAATGTGTGACATATTACATATGTAATATCTTGTATAACAATTAATAAAGAATTTTCCTTTTAATTTATTTCCCATGTGTGTCACAAAATTCAGTTGTATTTGTCTTTTTATAAAGTAAAGCACTACCTGTACAATGAGAAGACGAGAGAGGAGGAGGAGGAGAAGAGAGAAAAAGGATGTTCACGCACATAAAGCAGCATCTCCAGAACCCAGCTGTGTGTCTATGAAGAGTGACACATCTATGCCTCTACCACCTGGTCTCAGGGATGGAGCAGTGACCTCTGACCCTGAGTAAGTGTAAACTTGAATCATTGCACTATTAAAACATGAGGTAACACTTGTTCTGTTGTTAATGAATAACTACTAAAAATTACTATAAATATTATAGTCTAATTACTATTATAAGAAGAAAGTTCTAAACTCCTAAGATCTACTGTATACAGGTTCATAATTACTGAGAATTATGCATAATGCATAATTCTAAAATGAACATAATGATAACCCACTAGTAATGATTCAAGTATTGCCAACTTATTCTAAAGGAACTACTAAGTACTTGGATTAGTATACTAAAGTGAAAATCATAATAACACCCTAATACAGGCTGATGTCATTTTAAGCTTTTGAGATGTATGTAAGGTTCTGGATAGTAATGACTTGTGTTATTACATCTATTGTAAAAGATAGTTATCTATTGTAGATGTTAGTGGATTTGTGCATGCAACAAAAAAACTGTTAATAAAACTGAGCCTCATGCACTTTAACCGATGCACCCATATTATTCCATTCCCCACAATCGGACAATAGGAGGGATGGAATAAATGCCCTCAGTCTTATAGTAAGAAATACCCTCAGTGCTAAATGCACTATTAGTCCTCCTGCACAATTAGTCACAGAGCCCTTTCTCCCAGTGACAGAATGAATCAACCACCTGAGGTTACCCAGCAGAAGACTGCCCACATAGACAAGAGAGATCATACAGGGGTCCCAAGCCTTCAGGGGTCCCAAGACTTGTGGTGACCCTAGAGTTTGCAAGGCTGTGAATATCCTTGGAGAATATTCTTTCCCCTGATGCTATAGAGAGGTTCAAATACCAAATTCTGATGTACCATCTCAAATTTGAAGAAGCACTTCTAAACAATGACTCTTACAGCCAATGATTGCGCTATTAGCCTCTACCCAAACTACCTCTGCTGAAGCACTTTCTGCAGCATGGTCTACTCCACAGTCACCTGAAAAGGTTACTGCTGTAATAACCTGCTCAATCTGGATGATTGTCTAACTTCTCTCAGCTCACCAAGCAGCAGCAGCAGAAGCAGTGGGTTATTACCCACCAGTACTGGAGATGTGGCCACAGTAACCAAGTGGCACAGTGCCACCTGAGAGCCAACTGTAGCACATGCAAAGGAAAGCATCTGACTGCGCTACATGATATAAACACTAAATCTGGAGAACAGTCCAAAGACAAGAAATCCATATCCTGTGCCTTGACAGAAAGGCTGAATGCAGTCAATCATTCAGCCTTTAAGGCCCTACTAAGTACTTAGCACAACAGAACAAATCCTTGTCCTGCCTGTTCACAACCACTCTCTCCCTTTCAGCTGTGCAGCATCATCATGTTCGAAGTTTGATGTTGTTAGATGAAACATGATTTTCTATGATTTAATGTTGTTACATTAATGCAGACATTAAGTGACTGCATGATGGAAATTTCCAGAGCAGATGTTTGTGCATATCTTCAAGGATTGCTTGTTCTCTCATATCTTCAGTTCTATGACTTCAGTTCAGTTCCTGCTTATTGCGTTCCAATGCCGCTTTCTTCTCAAGTTTTGGGAAGACAGTCTTAATCTCAGAACTCAACCTTGGACGAGTCACGCTATGATGATATGATGCTCCACTTTGTGACATGGTGTGTTTTCTTATCTTTTCACAATAAAAAGGAGGTTTTCTGGTGGGGCTTTCAGATGCAAACCAAGGCAGACTGGACGGTTTTGCTCTCGCTTACAACTGAAGACACCACTTGCGAGCTCTTAAAATTAAGAACAAATTGTTGTGTCTTTATTTTAACAAGAGTGACTTCGGCGCGAAAGAACCTTAAAGAGGCATCCAGACCCAACAGACGTCTTCCCGTACTGTTGGTGTTCATGTTGGATTCCTCCACAGAGTCATGGTTCATACCACATCACATGGTAACCCACAAAGAGAAAGCCAGAATTGTGTTCAACTGTTTCTTTACCTATAAAGAAAACAATGTAAAATGAACTGCTCCAGCCTGGCCCCAACTTGTGCTCTTCACAACTAGGTTCCCTGCTGCAATATAGAGAACATTCCACAGCAATCAGCAGCATTGTAAAGGTTATGTTACATCAGGTGACATAACCTTCCTGAAGACAAACCTCTCTTGAGGTTGAAGAGAGAGTTGCCTCCTAGTGTGTATGAATGGCAGGTTCTGCCATTTGGGACTTTTTGTTCCCATGCTGTGCAACTTATGCCCTTCAATGGCATGTTACTGATGAATGTGATGAAGTTTGTGATGCAGTTAAGATACACTTCTATTTGCACAATTTGCTCAAGAGCTTCTCTTCTCCTGAAGAGGCCAAAGCATTGGTTAACAAATTGAGAGAACTACTGAATGGTGGTGGCTTTGAGTTAAGGCAATGGGTAAGCAATGTCCCAGAAGTCACCTTCTCCCAGAAGTGCTATCTCAAGACAGTGACCAATGGCTCAACCAAAGTCAAATGGACTTGCAGGAACCTGCTTTGGGACTACGCTGGAGGTGTAAATCTGACACGCTGATATACAAAACACACCTGAAGGAAGCCAGTCCCAATATCAGGAGGAATATTTACAGAGTATTGGCCAGACAGTATGACCCACTTGAGTTCATCATCCCATTCACCCCAAGAGCCAAAATTATTGTTGGAATAAACAGAGAGAATGGGATGACCCGCTACTCCCAAGTTATATAGGCAGCTTGGTTGGCATGGGAGAGTGAAATGAGGGAATTCTGAATTCCAAAGCTAGGTTACATCTCTTCTGACCTAGTCACCCTTCTGATCTCATTCTGATGTGGTGGCTACACCCTGCTCTGCTACAAATACACAAGTACTCAGTAGTCGATGCTGGAGGCCTTTTCAAGTCCTCAATAACTGATTCTGATCACAGTTTCTCTATAATTACCTTTCTGCATTGCAAACCAGAGACAAATGGCAAACTAACACCAACCTACTTCAACTAGATACAGGATTACCCCCAACTGCCCAGAGCACAATGGCCACTGGACGTGTCATCAAGGTGATCCCAGGAGCTGATAAAAAAATATGTACAGCAGAGGTTCAAGTGAAGGATCATATGTCGGATGATGAGGACAATGAGGACAATGCCCCATTGTGGATAAGTAACATGGAATGTGCAGGTTGAAGCCACTGTAACGACTCTCAAATAATGCAAAAAGTGATGGCAAAAAGCATAAAAAAATATGACTAAGAAGCCAAACTCTAAGAGCGTAGTTTGAATGGTGTCCTGAGTTTTTAAACTCGGCTTTTGTCTTAGCTTGAGGTGTTGTTCCTCCCAATACATAAATCAATGTTCTTGCAACATATAATTTTGGACATGATTTCTATAACAACAGTATCATAAGTCAATAGTTATTCAAAATACATACAAAAATAAGTGATTAGCGCTTGATCATCAAATGCATGGGTTACATACATAATATGGAGTTATGCATAGATATGACTAGTTGGGCTAGGATGTGATTTACAAACATCATGTTGTCTTGAGCATCTTTGCGGAATTAGGCTCCTCATGTTTTCATGTTCTGATCAAATTTTAAATTGTCTGATTTGCTCTAATATCCTACAGTGCAAAACCTTTAGGAATCTTATCTAAGATGTAGGTGATCTTATCCATAGAGAAGGCTATTTAAACTGCCTCCTTGCAACCTGCTCACATTCAAGAGTAATTTCTAATATTTCTTTTCTTCTTTTCTCTGTTTTTTCTTGGTTTCCAAAAGAACTACCTATACAATGAGTCTATGGAAGAAGGCAGAGAATCAGGCAGAGGATGTTCACGAACATAAAGCAGTATCTCCAGAACCCAGCTGTGTGTCTATGAAGAGTGACACATCTATGCCTCTACCACCTGGTCTCAGGGATGGAGCAGTGACCTCTGACCCTGAGTAAATGTATTTATATCTTACAGATAGCACTGTTTTTTCTTTAAAAACTGACACTAGATTTGTAAAAAAACTAACATGCATTGTTTATCAAATAATTCAGTTATTTTTCCTTTTCCATTTTTATATTTATCCTTTTCGTCACCTATGGTATCATTTAGTATCAATACTGAGGCATTAGATTCTGGTATTGCAAATCGTGCAATTGAGTTTTGACTAACAGAAACTGTTGCTGTTTTTCTTTTCGTTTAACTGTTTCTACAGAATGTGCAGTGTGATAAGGTCAGCAATGCCCTGTCAGAACTGCTTTGACCCTAACTCTCAGACCCACACAGATGCCCTGAAGAGAGTCAAAGACCAAAACAAAACCAGCATGAAGAACAAGTTTGAGAGCTTATTTGAGGGAAACAAACTAGAAGCAAATCAAACCCTCCTGAACAGGATCTACACACAGCTCTATATAATAGAGGGAGAGAGTGGGGGGGTGAATGAGGAACATGAGGTTTTACAGATGGAGAAAACGGCAAGAACACAAGACACTCCAATCTACTGCAATGACATCTTTAAACCCTTAGCTCAACCTGAATATAAAAATCAAAGAAAACAGAAGAAAAACAAAATCAAGACTGTTCTTACTAAAGGCATTGCTGGAATTGGAAAAACCATCTCTGTGCAGAAGTTTATTCTAGACTGGGCTGAAGGAAAAGCAAATCAGGATGTAGATTTCATGTTTGTTCTTCCATTTCGAGAGCTGAATTTGATTAAAGATCACCAGTACAGTCTTCACAGACTTCTGCTGGACTTTCATCCGGAACTCCAAGATGTGGACTCAAAGATTTATGAAGAGTGTAATGTTGTGTTGATCTTTGATGGTCTGGATGAAAGCAGAATGACATTCTTGTTTTCAGACAATGAGAACGTTTCTGACATTAATAAATCTTCATCAGTGGGTATGTTGATGGCTAGCCTTATCAGAAAAGACCTGTTTCCATCTGCTCACATCTGGATCACCTCCAGACCAGCAGCAGCCAATCAGATCCCCTCAAAATACATAAACCGAGTGACGGAAATTCAGGGATTCACTGAGCCTCAGAAGGAGGAATATTTCAGGAAGAGAATCAGTGATGAGCATCAAGCAAGCAGAATCGTCTCACACATCAGGAGATCAAGAAGCCTCCACATCATGTGTCACATCCCTGTCTTCTGCTGGATCTCAGCCACTGTGCTTCAAAACCTGAAAGATGACAGTGCAGAAATCCCTCAAACTCTGACCGAAATGTACATCCACTTCCTGCTGACTCAGATCAACATGACGAATCAGAAGTATGATGAGAGAAAACCAAAGGAACAGTTACAGTCCAGCAGAGAAGTGATTGTGAAACTTGCTGAACTGGCTTTTAAACAGCTGATGAAGGGCAATGTGATGTTCTATGAGGAGGACTTGAGAGAGAGTGACATAGATGCGACAGACGCCTCAGTGTATTCTGGGATTTGCACTGAAATCTTTAAGGAGGAATCTGTGATTCATCAGAGGAAAGTCTACTGCTTCATACATCTGAGCTTTCAGGAATTTCTAGCTGCTTTCTTTGTATTTTACTCCTGTTTAACAAAGAATATTGAATCACTGAAGTTATTTCTGGATGAAAGATATCATTGGTACAGCTGGAGAATGTCTTTGCATGAGCTACTAAAAGAAGCAGTCAATAAATCCTTACAAAGTGAAAATGGACACCTAGATCTTTTTCTGCGGTTCCTGTTAGGTGTCTCAGTGGAGTCTAATCAGAGACTCTTACACAATCTACTGACACACACAGAGAACAGCTCAGAGGACATCATGATAATCACACAGTACATTAAAGACAAAATCAAGAGTGATGAACAGCTTTCAGCTGACAGGTGCATCAATATTTTCCTCTGTCTGCTGGAAATGAATGATCAAACTCTGTACAGAGAGATACAAGAGTTTGTGAAATCAGAGAAACATTCAATGAATCGACTCTCTCCTGCTCACTGCTCAACAATTGCCTACATGCTTGAGATATCAGAGGAGGTGCTGGATGAGTTTGATCTGAAGAAATACAACACATCAGATGAAGGCAGAAGGAGACTGATACCAGCTGTGGTGAACTGCAGAAAAGCTGTGTGAGTGTTATTATTTGTGATACCAGGTGAAACTGAATGCTTCTGGATTGTTGTGACACAGTAACATTGACATTTTTATAAGTTTCAATAACACTGATGTGACAACTCTCCTCAAGGAAAATATCTGAAATAATTTGATTGCATATTGATTAAGATAATTAATTAACTTAATTAAAAACATTATCTGGTTGCACTGAGAGTTAACATTATCTTAGTAACACAGAGTAAACATGTTGATGGGAACACCGTTCATCCATGAAGTTCTATTCTAACTAGCTGATTATCTGAATCAGGTGCATTAACAAAGAGATACATACAAAATATGCAGAGGGGTGGGGTGCAAGGACTGGAGTTGAGAACCGCAGACTTAATCAAACATGTCATAGAACCTTGGGGGATTTGAGGGAACGTTAGGGGATGAGATGTCTGCATTAAGCACTTCAAAGGAAGAACATACCAATATACCATTACAGTAATTAAATCCAACAACAGAGATGTAAGAACGTAAAAACTACTTTGTGTAATTCATTTATTTATCTACAGCATTGGTATGTGTATGAACATGAAAAGTCTTGGATTGACATTTAGTTCAGCTGTTTTAAACGCATGAAATTACAGAAATAATAGTAATGCAAAAAAATTAAAGCGTCCAATAGGTGATATCAGTGTCATTAAAATAAAACCACATTTCATCTTGTGTTATAGATTTGCCTTCTGTAATCTCACTGGTCAATGCTGTGAAATTTTGTCTTCATCTCTACAATCATCAAACTCCTCACTGAAAGAGCTTGACCTGAGTAACAATAACCTTCAAGATTCAGGAGTGGAGCTCCTCCTGAACAATTCACACTGTCAACTCCACGTACTGAGGTATTAAAAAAGGACAAAAAAGATCATTTGTTTTTTTAAATTACAGTTGCAATTGTAAATATATCAAATTTAGGGTTGTTTAAATTAGGAGTGCACTGCTGATTTGAGCTCTTAAATTTAAATAGCTACTGCTTTTGTGTGAATATATAACCTGCCTTTTGATTTCTTTATTGGTGAATTTACGCTTTGAATGTTTTTTTGTCTTTTTTCAGTAGGTGTTTTCTCTCAGATTTTGATCCAACACCTTAGTTTCACTTGTGTCTGTTGAGCTGCATGAATGCATAAACAACCTTTATAGCAAGGAAGTCAAATATTATCAAGTATTTAAAAGAGTTTAGGTGATTTTAGGTGATTTAGGTTTTGCTAAGATGAATTACTGGTATTATAATGAATTATTTCATCCTGTTACAGAGTTGCTTACTGTAATCTTACTGATCAGTGCTGTGAAAGTGTGTCTTCTTCACTACAATCAACAAACTCCTTACTAAGAGAGCTGGACATGAGTAACAACGACCTGCAGAATTCAGGAGTAAAGCTGCTCTCTGATGGACTGAAGAGTTCACATTGTCAACTCAATATACTGAAGTAATACAACAGATTAATAAACTTTAAACTGTTTATTAAATAGATTATGTAATTTTTTTGATGTGTGTTTGTAGGTTATCTGGTTGCATGGTGACAGAGGAAGGCTGTTGTTATCTGGCTTCAGCTCTGAGTTCAAACCCCTCACACCTGAGAGAGCTGGATCTGAGCTACAATCATCCAGGAAAATCATTAGTCAAGCTGCTCTCTGATCCAAACTACAGTCTATACAAACTCAAGTATGTTTAACACCAACAGTCATCCGTGTATATTTGTAACTGTGTGTGCTGTCACTGAATGTCATCTGAAAACTTTTTATGTAGCATAAAAAATAAATAACTGAATAATTTATGACGAAATTATGAGCTCTATTTGCTTGTTAATCAGGGTTCAATGTCGAAAAGTCCAAACTTTAAGTTATATATTACTTTGTTGGCATAGTTCTAAGTATATTTAAGAAATGTTTAGTCTTAAGTAAATATTATTATTTAAAAAAACAGTAAAAAGCACATTTTGGCTTTTTAATTTATGCAAAAAATGGGCAAAATATACGGGAAAAATGCGAAAACAGTTTTTCATTTAGTTCGGCTTCGGCCAATATTTTTTATTTCACATTTTTCTCGATTACAGTGAAAAGCACAGTTTCAATGAATGAACTCAAGTGAATCATTTAAGGGTCGGACCCGTTGTATAAGTATTGGTGGTGCAACGCTTTATACCACTACAAACATTCAACAAGATAGCTGATCTTCTGACAATAACAAAGCATAGTTTTTAGGAGTTAAAGCAATTCATACATATTTTACAAGTTGCACAATTCGTATGAATGAGTGAGGTGATACAAATTTTTATGAATTAGCCACCTCATAAAATACTTAAGACTTGGTCGTGACTGGTGAGATAACATTATTGTCATGAAAAAATATGAGCATGAGCACCAGTGTTTTTAACAATGTCTACATTCTCTAATGCGCAAATGAAAATATTTACATAATATTATGATGTAAATCAAGGGTGACATCTTTTGTCTTTTATAGCGTGGACTGTGGAGGAACGTTCAGGATTACAGCAGGACTACAAAAATGTAGGTCGCACACAAACAGAGCCGATAGTAACATTACATGCAATTTGGATTAATAATCTGATTAAACCTAATCAGATTCCAAATATTAAGTAATTGTATTAGATTAAATTATAATATACTCTGAATCAGACTACAGTTACTTTTACTGATTAAACGATTACATATTATTATCCACACAACAGGAAAAATTATTCATAATTTACTGATTTTAGGCTGTGTGTTGATCAATCAATCAATCATTTTTATTTATATAGCGCTTTTAACAACACAGGTTGCATCAGAGACTAGTGAAAGTGTAATTATTCACACCTTGACCTTTATCATATTTTTTTTTGATAAACCTATTTAGTTAATTATGAGCTTTTCTTTTAAATATACAAATCCCCTGCAGTTCCTTCACAAACCCCAGTTTGGGTGCACTGTAAGCTTCAACACACTTCACATTGTTAATAACAAGGAATGAAACATAATTTCTTTTTTTGTTATTGCATTTTTTATATCAATATGATACAAGAATCCTAGTTCCTATTTAACCATTGTGATAAACATGTCATCGATCGACTCAGATTTGCACAGACACGCAAACGTTTTAACGCTCAGCTAATTCGATTTCCTGTCCCCTAACTCTAGATAAACCAGATGTTGATTACAATCCTGAATTCTAAATGTTGTCATCTCTCCTCTTGTGTTCAGATGCATGTGATCTCACGCTGGATTTAAACACCACAAACACTCATCTTACTCTGACTGAGAGGAACAGAAGGGTGACGTATGTGAGAGAGAAGCAGGCATACCCTGCTCATCCAGAGAGATTCGATGAGTGCGCTCAGGTTCTGTGTAGAGAGAGTCTGTCCGGACGCTGTTACTGGGAGACTGACTGGAGTGAGAGGGAAGGGGTTGTTGTATCGGTCACGTATAAAAGAATCGGCAGGAAAGGATGGCGCAGTGAGTCTTTGTTTGGATACAACAAAAAGTCCTGGAGTCTGAACTGTTCAAATAACAGTTTCGCTGTCAGACACAATAATAAGAGCACAGAAATATCTGTCCCTTTACATCACTCTAACAGAGTAGGAGTGTATCTGGACCGGCCGGCGGGCTCTCTGTCCTTCTACTCTGTCTTTGACACACACACGCTCACACACTTACATACGGTTAACACCACATTCACTGAACCCCTCTATGCTGGATTTGGATTTAATTATGCTGATAATTCAGTGTTTTTGTGTAAGATTACGCGGCCTCCTGTGGAAAAACAACTGAGCTACAGATGAACGCGATACGCTTTTTCTGTACCTTACGCAGATGGATAATTTAAATTTTAATGCGTACCATTCAGCCAAAGGTTTACTCTGTGAACACAATAATACGAGTTGTCAAACACTGGGTGCGGTGAGGTGACTTTATTCTACTGACTCTTTAAAAGTCAACGAGTTCAGGGGCCCAGAAAACCGTAGCGACGCCATTAAAAGCAAACTTAACATCAATCTCTGAGAGATCGCTCTGTTGCTATGGTAACTAGGTTTCAGGTGTAGGCTGATGCATTGAGTGCGAAATGTAATAGCATCGGTATTTATACGATACATTTAATAAAGAGATGAAATGGTACGTCTGTGTTATAAATTTCAGGTGGTCATCGAATTGATTTCAAAGTGGAAACGTTGCCGTTTTAAACCCTAATAGCAGATATGGCACATGTTTTCCATATTCCTCAAATGAATGAGATTTCATATGTGCTTGTCATCTAGTACGTTGAGTTTATAACCAGAGGTCTCCAGCACCGCTTTATTAAAGTAGATCATAATCTAATGAAATAATGTTCATGTTATGTAATATTGATTTAATATTGATCGTAAAATCATGTCTTCTAAACTGCTGTTCTTCAGAAAAATCCTACAGCTTCCACTAAGTCTTTGGTTATCTCAGCATCTTTTGTGTCCTGCCCTTCAGAAGATACTTGCATGTTTCCCGGAAGACAAAATAAGTTACATTTAACCTGATCTTCAAATTCAGAATGTTTTCTACCTTCATTGTTGAAACGGAGGTTGATTTGAACCAACAAATTTCTGGATTCATTCGCATAGGTCATTTGTTTGCATTTAATTGCATTGTAATCATGATATAACTTCAGATTGAGAGAAGTTAACTTATATCTGATAATATTGTCAATTATTAGACGTTTCCAAACAACTATTTATATTAAACAAACCTCAAAAAGGTCAATATATTTTTAAATGTTGCACAGATTCATTACACACTGAGTAATTAGAGCTTGAAATATTTCACTGTGTAATGAATCTATATAATTCATCTATCATGTAGTTTCAGATCCTGAAATGAGTCAATGACAAAACATATAGATCTTTTTCATGATACAATTTTATTTATTTTTTTAGATGTACCTGTGCAGCAATCTTCATGAGCACCACTAGCTGTTCAAAACTAAAACAAGAAATTGTCTTAAGAAGAAAAATAAGCGGCAAAGGATAAAGATAAATCTTACCTTTACCGAGAGAGAAAAAGAGAGCGATATATTACTTGTCTGTGAATCTCTTCTTCTAATAACGAATCTGTAATTGATCTGCTCCTAATAGCTCCACACCGGGAAATGTCATGTAGTTTTTCAGCTGAGATTCGGTTTTCTTCATAAAGTCACGGGGCTTCGGTTGTGCGCGTCCATGCTCCGCGTGCACGTGAGTGAGAGCACGCTTTCCATCCGAATAAAAACTAAAAACTTTCCTTGGAGATATATAAATAAATAATACTAAAAATAATAATAATAATAAAAAAATAATTTAGAAAATAGTGTGATCTTTTCCGGTTATTATTTAGCATATTCCGTGTCTTTTGATGTTTTAGTTATTTTACTAGTAGCCTGTAGTATATTAATAATAAGAAGAACAACAAACAAACAAATAATAAATACATTTTTAAAAAAAATTAAATACATCTCTTCTTGGGAGTTTAGTCACGTGACTAGAATGCTTTGCATAAATCCTGCGCGTGCTGTCTATGACGTTTGAAATTAGAATGAACAGAATCTTTCTAAACTCATTCTTTTTGATCGCTTTTGCAACTCTGCTCGTTTGCATTCTGCTCTACTGCAAGTACCAAAATATTTCCTCTGCTCCGCTGCACTCTTAACTCAGTTGATCTAAGAGTCCGATATATTAAGATTGCAAGTCTGTCTGCAAGACTGCGCGATTATCCCGGCTCCAGAAGATTCAGCTGGTTCCCCAAAACAAAACCATGCTGTTCACTGCCAGTCTGGTGATGTTATGGTGGTACTCCACCTGGGTGAAAGGTAAATCACCGAATACAGTGAATCAGGAGGACACCGAACAGATCACCAGAAAGAAAACCGAGGAACAACTGGAGTGGCATTTCACAGAAGGTAAGAGCATTATTGTATCTTCTGTACATACACGTTATTCCAGGTGTTTGGTGCCCAGTCTGAAATGCGAAATTAAAAATGTGACATTTCATTGATAAAATTGTATAAGCAACATTTTTGCTTGCTTTCTATACCATTAAAATTTGTATTGATACTGAATTATTAGCATTTAATGGATTTAGTGATCAATGCGTTCTTTAACTATTCCATGTTTTATTATAGAATATTTTTCTATATTTAAGTATATATTTCTACAATTCTTAATCACAGTAGCCATTATTCTGATAACAATAAAGTAGATCCAAAGCTATTTCTGCCCTCTTCTACTTTTGACACAGGATCTGAATCTAGTACTACCTCTGCAGGTGACTCTGAGGTGAACAGTGCTCCTGAGACCGTCATTGTCCATGAGACGGAGGATGCACCTGAGACCGTCATCATCCCTCAGAAGGACAGTGCACCTGAGACTGATAGTGCTACTGAGATCGTCATCGCCCCTGAGATGGAGAATGCTCCTGAGGCTGACACTGTCCCTGAGACAAACGGTGGTCCAGAAAACATCATAGTCCATAATATGGACAGTGCGCCTGAGACTGTCATCTCCACTGAGATGGAGAGTGCTCCTGAGGCTGACACTGTCCCAGAGACAAACGGTGGTCCTGAGACCATCAACGTCCCTAAAATGGACCGTGTACCTGAGGCTGACACTGTCCCTGAAGTAGACAGTGTCGCTGAGTCTGTCATCGTCCCTGAGACGGTTATTGTGACCGAGACCGCCATCATCCCTGAGATGGACGGAGCACTTGACACTAACACTGTCCCTGAGATAGACAGTTCACCTGAAACTGTTATTGTCTCTGAGATGGACAGTGAGAAGGCCATCATCCCTGACTTTGTCCTTGAGACTGAAACTGCCTCAGAGATAACACTGCCCTTGAGACTGAATCTGTCTCTGAGACTTTCACTGTCTTTCAGCCTCAAACTGCCTCTGAGCCCAAACTACCTCTGAGACTGACCCTCCCCGTGAGACTGGCCCTGCGTCTGAGAAAGACACTTCCACTGAAGGGGACATCTGTCAAACTAACACTTCCTCTCAGATTAAGTCTGCGTCTCAGATTGAGTCTGCCTGATAGACCGCCACTACGTCTCAGACTGAAAGTACGTTTCACAATGACAGGACGTCTCAGACTGACGCTGCCTCAAAGACAACACTGCCTCTTAACTTCATCTGAGCCTACAACTTCCTCTGAGACTGACCCTACCTCGGAGACTGCCCTTGAATATGAGGATGCCGGGGGCTTTGAGGCCGACACAAACACTATCTCAGAGTCTGACTTGACCTCTGAAGCTTCCGGTGTCTCTGATTCGGACTGGAAATATCAGATGGCCACTGCTTCTCAACTGCAGATGGATCTGATCCAGCTCCTGCTTCTCAGACATCCACTGTCTCTGAGGCCGACGCTCCCTGAAGACCTGTGCCCCTTTTAAAGTTTTAAAACCTGTCCTATTCTGTATATGGTGAAATAAAAAGCATATATATAACTTCTTCTGCTACATTTCATTCTTATTTTCTTCTAAAAGGAAGAGAATTAATGTCACTGTGGAGTCTATGATAGGAGCAATGCTAAATGCAGTACTGATTGTATTTCATGTCTGAAATCATTCCACTATAAAAGGCAATGCTGTCACTTAAATGCTGATCTGTAATACTGACCAATAGTAAGATTTGTGCGGTCAGAGGCAAGTCTCATATTTAAATTCATAATAACTTTTTTTTTTTTTGAAAAGCCAATGAATAGTTAAAAGTTCATAAGTAGTAATAAGTATATTTTGTTTAGTATGTGTTAATTCATTTTTATTATTTAATTAAAACCCTAAAAAGGGGGAAAATATTTCTTTTGGTTTAGCCTGGGAATTATTATATTGTTGCAATCAGGATGTTGTTTCCGTGCACTACAAGCACATCCACACGAGGTGCGGCGCTAGCAACATGTTGCAAAAAAGTTAAGATATTTTTTTTTGTTTGCTTGTTTAAGAAACTCTAACTATCCAAGTTTATTCCTCTTGAGTGAGAGAGGCCAATGAGGTGTGTGTTTATCTTGTTAACTGCTTTGCCGTATACTTGATCACGTGTTAGTGTATAATTAGCCAATTAAGTGTATTTTCTTACTTATTGAATGTGCACTTCATTCATTCCTTTTGTATGTATTTTTTCGTTTATTATTATGTGCAAGCACCACTTTTAGAGGGTTAATATATGTTTTATGTTTTGCCTTTCGTAGTTCTGACGGCATTGTCGGGACATAAAAAGGGATGCAAGACTATAATGTACAAGACATACTACAGACTCGTGTCCAAATAAATTGTCTGTTGAAACCAAGAACGACCTGATCCTTTGATTCAACTCGGGGGGAGTAACAGTCAGAACTCAGTGTGTTTCGTGCCGGTCGCAGCGGAGCAGTAACAAGCAGCTCTTTAAGTCGTGAAGTCGCTCTCAAACATTAAAGAAAAGTCAGACTCCATGCTCGTAAAGCCCAAATCAGCGGTGAACGGGAATCCAACCAACAACATGGTTATGCTAAGAAGTAACGCATTTAAAACAAGTTAAATATGAAGACGTAGATTAACCTTGCTAACTGAAAAGGGACTCTGTTAAGTGCTTAAAGGGTAAAGTACTGTGGTCAAAAATTATTGTTAAAAAGATATTGTTTGTTTTTAATATAAGGTGATTCATTAAGCTTATTTCTATTTTGGTTGGACACACGTTTAAGTTAATCTTTAAAGAATTTAAATTTAAGTTCACAAGCATACATAAGGACGTAATATCACTTTGTTGAGTTAAAATCATAAGTAACTAAGTCTAAAGTACACTAGAGTAGAAGACTGTGACACTGACGCTGTTGAGATACATTTACAAGTAAGTCCTGATGAGAGCGTGCACAATATTAATTGTCTCTAATATGAAACCAGATTAATCTTATTCTTAATGATCTCTATTCATGAGTGCAAACAAATTTCGTGTCATCACACTTTTTCTCTCTCACACACTGCACTCCTGCAGTCTACTTGCTGTTGCTGGCTCCTGAAACTTGGCATCTTTTTGCCTTCACAAGTGCATCGATATTAGTTGTCTAATTCTGAGTTGCAGCACATTTAACAATGTCGTTCAAATTTGTTAACCTTGAGCGCTGCTTTGTTTTATTATTGTTCATTACGGAGAACACCTGTTCACAAAGATAAGTAGTCCCAAACATGAATAGAACCTCTGCAGCCATGGCTGTTAATTAGGGGTAACCTGGCATGAGATATTGATAAAACGTATCCAATCCCACGGACCCAAATTTATCCTTCCTAGCGGAATCGCACTGCAAGTCAATAAGCTCGAGTTGAATGTCAGCTGGCATATCAGAAGGCTTCACTGTAAATGGCGAGCGAAAAAGGCCAAATTTGCTCTTTAGTTCACTGAATACCTGAAACCTCTGCTCAAACTCTCGCAGCAAATCTGTTATGTTGTCTTTATATTTATCCAAATCATTATCAGGACGGTCCTGTGCCTTCAAACGCACAGCTGTGAGACAAGAGAAATGCATCCAATGTCTCACCATTGGATAGCTGCGTTCTCCACAGTGACAGTTTCATCTTGAACGCACTTATGCTGTCGTAATATTGAGTGACAACTCTGTTAAGGCCCTGCAATGTAGGGTTAAGTGTATTCAAGTGTTGTGTAATATCAACCATAAACGCAAGATCCTGCACCCATTCCTTGCATTTAAGTTCCTATATTGGGCGTCCCTTCTTCTCCATGAACTGTCCATCTCCCCTCGTAGCTCAAAGAAGCGCTTGAGTGCTGCACCTCTGCTTAACCACTGCACGTCAGAGTGGTATGGTAGGCCAACATGAATGTCATTATCACTGAGAAATGTGTCAAACTGACGGTGATTTAGACCGCGCGCTCTGATGAAATTGACAGTTTTCACAACGACACTCATAACATGGTCCATTTGGAGTGTTTTGCAACATAATACCTCCTGATGCAAAATGCAGTGAAATGGCCAAAACACTTGTCCTCCATTTGCAGTCTGTACTTTCACTGAATTTTGTGGCAACGCCTGCCTTTCTCCCGACCATTGATGGCTCACCGTCGGTAGCCAGGCTCACGGCACATGACCAGTCCGCTCCCACCTTATCCAGCGCTCCAACGAGAGTGCTGAACATGTCATCTGCTGTCAACACCTCTAATGAATATTGCCAGTTGAGCCACATCTGTGACATCAGTGCTCTCATCTATTGCAATTGAAAGTGCGATAAATGACTTGATTTTCTCTTTCGTTTGGCTGCTCAAATCACTTGAGAGTTCTGTCACCCGATCTGCGATAGTGTTCCTCGTTAGACTAATATTGGCAAAGGCAGGTCGCTTTTCAGGGCACACGACTTCTGCAACCTTCAGCATGCATGTTTTTACAAATTAGCAATAATGTGACTCTTACAGCCCCATCAGCAATATCGCGGCTGCGCGTAAAAGCAGACTGCTGTTTCTTCAGACCACTGACCAATTTGTTTATCTCGTCTTTCCCTATTTGTCCTTTCAAGTGGTCAAGTGGAAGAAGAAGAAGAAGTCCATTTTTCCTGGAAAACTCGGCACTCCAATGCCATTTTGGGAAGTTGACCGAAAACTTGTTTAGTAGTGGTGGATGGTAAAGCAAGATTGCCAGTTTAATTTTACTTCGACGCATCACGTTGCGAATGTTTATTTCCTGTGACTAACTCATGTCAGTGCCGCATGCTGGACGTGAGCTCTTTTACACATTTACTGCCCTCTAGCGGCCGGCCGAAGCATTTGGTTTGTATTTATTTTCAATAATCATAACTTTGATGGAAATGAGCTAGAGACTCGCTTCTTTTTTTGACATACTCAGAAATTTATGCCGGGCCGGATTATATCATCCAACGGTGCCGAGTCTGGCCTGGGGGCCGTATGTTTGACATGCCTGGTCTAGAAACTATAAAGAAAATGAATGCTGCCAAAGCATGACTGAAAGTGTATGACGAAATCTCAGACCTCCTGCACGACAATGTTAGACAGGGGAAAGCTGTTCCTAAGTCAGGAAGTCTGCCTGAATTTCAGCTCAAATCATCACAACCTACTGCAAAACTACAAAAGTTTTCTGCTCCACAACAGACCACAAGGTGGAAACTTACAACCAATGCCACACAAGAAGATAGCACTACAACACTGGCTAGAGTGTTAGCAGAGTCTATTAAAATAAACCGTCTACCAGTACCAGAGCCTGCTGTTTTCAATGGAGATCCTCTCTAGTACAAAGATTGGAAAATGTCCTTTCAGACACTAATAGACAGGAAAAACATTCCAGTGAATGAAAAGATTTACTATCTTTGCAAGTATGTTGGCAGAACAGCCAGAAGAGCTGTTACTTCTTGCTGGGTATGGATGCAGCATACTATGCAGCATGGGACACTCTGGAAGGAAGATATGGAAGTTCATTTCTAATCGCCAAGACCTTTAGAGATAAGCTAACATCATGGCCAAAGATTGGAATTAAGGACAGTGCTGAGTTACGAGAATTCTGACTTTCTTAGAGGCTGTGAAGCTGCTGTGCTACAAATCAAGAGCCTAAATGACTTCAGCGAAAATCAGAAAATGCTAAGCAAGCTTCCTGATTGGCTAATAGCAAGATGGAATAGACAGGTCATTGAGCTTGAAGAGCAGCACGGTTCCTTTCCAACATTCAGTACCTTTGTCAACTTCGTCACTAGAGAAGCCAAGATAGCGTGCAGCCCAGTAACGTCACTCCATGCACTCAAGGGAAGAGAAGGTTAAGCCTAAAAAGACTTGAAGTGTTAGAAGAGAAGAGAAGAGAAGAGAAGAGAAGAGAAGAGAAGAGAAGAGAAGAGAAGAGAAGAAGAGAAACCTAATACAAGGAAATGTGTCTTCTGTGAAAGATTATACCATAGCATTCACACATGTCGACAGTTCAAGTCAATAACAGAACAAACAAAAGGACTATGTTTTGGATGTCTTAACTTTGGACACTATTCAAAGAAATGTGGAAGGAGAAATGTTTGTGACACATGGAAAGGAAAACATCCAATCTGTTTACATGAGGAACGGGACAAAGAAATCAGAAAGAACAAAGAAAGTGACATGGAACAAAATGAAAGCAAATGCATAAAACACACAAAGGAAATCAAACAAAGTAAAGAAGCACCAAACGAGGCAATATCACACCGTGTGGTCCAAAACAATAGCAGCAACTTCACATCCACAATCAGTCCAGTTTGGTTATCCACAGCAAATGATCCAGAACACGAAATCCTGCTTTATGCCCTTTTAGACAGTCAGAGTGACACTACATTCATTCTACAAGAAAAGGCAGATGCTCTGGACTCTGACAAGAGACATGTACATTTAAAGCTTTAATTTTTAATTTAAAGCTTAAGTGTCTCCAGAAAAGACTTGAAAGAGATAAACAATACCGCATTGACTATACAACGTTCATGAAAGAAACACTAGAGCGTGGAGATGCAGAAAGGGTCCCACTTAAGGAACTAAACAAAGGCCCTGCCTGGTTCATTCCACACCATGGGGTGTATCACCCCCAAAGACCTGGAAAAAAAAATAGTGTTTGATTCCTCCGCAAAGTAGAAAGACGTGTCATTAAATGATCACCTGCTCACAGGGCCAGAACTAACCAACACCCTGATAGGTCTTGTGCCGGTTTGCAAAGGTCCAGTGGCAGTGATGTGCGACATAGAACGTATGTTTCACCAGTTCAGAGTTAGAGCCGAAGATCAAGACTACCTCCGTTTCCTATGGTGGGACAATGGAGATTTTCACTTGAGTCCATCAGTGTACCAAATGCATGTTGACAAGACAAACTGGGATACACCATTCTCAAATGAGCTTAAGTCACGGTGGGAGTCCTGGCTTGTAGATCTAAAGAACCGTGCTGATGTCAAGATTGATCGTTGCTATCTTCCAGCAAATTTTCAGGAAGTTCAGAGATATGAACTCCACCATTTTTCAGGTCCAAGTGTTGCTGGATATGGTGTCTGTACCTGTCTAAGAGCAATCAGTAAATCAGGACAAATCCATTGTTCATTTGTCATTGCCAAGTCCAGAGTAGCACCCGCCAAGGTAAACACTGTGCCAAGACTGGAGTTGTCTGCAGCGATCGTAGCATGCATAAGTGACATGCTCAAAGGAGAACTAGAGTTGGAAAATATTCAAGAATTTTTCTGGACGGATTCGCAAGTCATCTTAGGATAAATAAACAATGAAGCGAGGAGCTTTCATGTTTTTGTAGCGAACCGTATTCAGCGCATCAAGGAAAGCACTAAACACAACACAATGGAGATACGTTGCGTCAGAAGACAACCCCACCGACCATGCATCTCAAGGACTCAAATCTAAAGAGCTCATTGCTTCCAACTGGTTTAGTGGTCCAAGTTTTCTTTGGCAGGATGAACTTCCCACTGGAGAGATTAAGGTAGGAGAACTTAACACAGAGGACCCAGAAATACGTAAAGTTCTTGTGCACCACACCTTAACAACAGTGAATTCTCTGGCAGAACGTTTCCTGAAATTCTCAAGCTGGACAAATCTAGTTAAAGCTATTGCAAGTCTTACCAGATTTGTAAGGGAGTTTAAAGGCTCAATAAACAGAACCAATGAAGCTACAAATCTTGAAGAAAGGCAAGAAGCTGAACACACTGTTATTGCCATTGTACAAAGGTTAGTCTTCTCCAAGGATATTAAAGAACTTCAGTCCCGAAAAGAGTTAATTACCAAAGACAAAACAAGCAGATTGTATCGACTAAATCCCTTCCTGGACCACAAGGGGATCTTCAGAGTGGAAGGTCGATTAGAGCATGACACTTTACATCCACACATCAAGCTTCCAGTTATCTTACCAAAGACCAGCCACATTACCAAGTTACTTATTGACCACTATCATCAGCAAGTGAGACATCAAGGGCGTGGCATGACCATAAATGAACTGAGATCTAATGGCATATGGATTCTCGGCTGTAGTCAAGCAGTGTCATCGTTTATCTACAACTGTGTCAAATGCAGGAAATTCAGTCGTCAAACAGAAGAACAAAAGATGGCAGTGCATATAGAGTTACTTGATGATTTATCAGTTGACGCATTCCTTAATTCACTTTGTGCATTTATTGCTCTATGCGGAAATGTTTGTCAACTGCAATCAGATCAAGACAAACAGAAAAGCCAAAGTTAGCTAAAGTTACTGCCGTGTACCCAAGTCAAGATGGATGTGTAGGAAAGGTGGAGCTACTAATCAGTGACTCAATATTGGATGACCATGGGAAGAAGCTGAGTAAACCAGTTCATCTAATAAGACCAATCCACAAGATTGTCACTCTTCTGGAAGCTGATTAGTACACATCATAAGTTTATTTTGGAAATCACAAGTGATTTGGTGGGAGTGTAGCTGCCGTCAGAGGCAACTCTCATATTTAAATTCATAATGATAACTTTATAATTGAAAAGCTAATACATAGTTAAAATAAGTTCATAAGTAGTAATAAGTATATGTTGTTTAGTATGTGTCAATTCATTTATATTATTTAAATAAAACCCTAAAAAGGGGAACATATTTCTTTTGGTTTAGCTTGGGAATTATTATATTGTTGCAATCAGGATGTTGTTTCCGGTGCACTACAAGCACATCCACACGAGGTGCGGCGCTAGCAACATGTTGCAAGAAAGTTAAGATATTTTTTTTGTTTGCTTGTTTAAGAAACTGTAACTATCCAAGTGTATTCCTCTTGAGTGAGAGAGGTCAATGAGGTGTGTGTTTATCTTGTTAACTGCTTTGCCGTATACTTGATCACGTGTTAATGTATAATTAGCCAATTAAGTGTATTTTCTTACTTATTGAATGTGCACTTCATTCATTCCTTTTGTATGTATTTTGTAGTTTATTATTATGTGCAAGCACCAGTTTTAGAGGGTTAATATAAGTTTTATGTTTTGCCTTTCGTAGTTCTGACGGCATTGTCGGGACATAAAAGGGATACAAGACTATAATGTACAAGACATACTACAGACTCGTGTCCAAATAAATGTCTGTTGAAACCAAGAACGACCTGAGCCTTTGATTCAACTCGAGGGGAGTAACAAAAGCTTTACTCAGCATTAACGAGCAGCATGTTTGTCTCGACAGAACAAGTGTGTATCTTCAGCAGTGTGTGTGTGTGAATATGTGGTTATTTATTGGGTTAGTTTACCGTGTTTTAGCTTTCACTGTATTTTTGTTTTAAATGCAAATTAAGTTAAATTAAAAGAAAGAAAAAAAGACATTGTATCAAAGTTTGAGATAGCGTTAGACTATACTGTAGATCACTCGTGAACCCTGTGTGTGTTTTGCTTCAAGAGAGCAACCAAACATTTGTGTTGTGCTTTTACTTTTATATTTATTTTTTCACACCGGGAAATGTCATGTAGTTTTTCAGCTGAGATTCGGTTTTCTTCATAAAGTCACGGGGCTTCGGTTGTGCGCGTCCATGCTCCGCGTGCACGTGAGTGAGAGCACGCTTTCCATCCGAATAAAAACTAAAAACTTTCCTTGGAGATATATAAATAAATAGTACAAAAAAAATAAATAATTAAAAATAAATAAATTTGAAAATAGTGTGATCTTTTCCGGTTATTATTTAGCATATTCCGTGTCTTTTGATGTTTTAGTTATTTTACTAGTAGCCTGTAGTATATTAATAAGAAGAAGAAGAAGAAACAAATAATAAATACATTAAAAAAAATACATCTCTTCTTGGGAGTTTAGTCACGTGACTAGAATGCTTTGCATAAATCCTGCGCGTGCTGTCTATGACGTTTGAAATTAGAACGAACAGAATCTTTCTAAACTCATTCTTTTTGATCGCTTTTGCAACTCTGCTCGTTTGCATTCTGCTCTACTGCAAGTACCAAAATATTTCCTCTGCTCCGCTGCACTCTTAACTCAGTTGATCTAAGAGTCCGATATATTAAGATTGCAAGTCTGTCTGCAAGACTGCGCGATTATCCCGGCTCCAGAAGATTCAGCTGGTTCCCCAAAACAAAACCATGCTGTTCACTGCCAGTCTGGTGATGTTATGGTGGTACTCCACCTGGGTGAAAGGTAAATCACCGAATACAGTGAATCAGGAGGACACCGAACAGATCACCAGAAAGAAAACCGAGGAACAACTGGAGTGGCATTTCACAGAAGGTAAGAGCATTATTGTATCTTCTGTACATACACGTTATTCCAGGTGTTTGGTGCCCAGTCTGAAATGCGAAATTAAAAATTAAAATAAAATGTATACATTTTTGCTTGCTTTTATACCATTTAAATTTTTATTGATACTGAATTATTAGCATTTAATGGATTTAGTGATCAATGCGTTCTTTAACTATTCCATGTTTTATTATAGAATATTTTTCTATATTTAAGTATATATTTCTACAATTCTTAATCACAGTAACCATTATTCTGATAACAATAAAGTAGATCCAAAGCTATTTCTGCCCTCTTCTACTTTTGACACAGGATCTGAATCTAGTACTACCTCTGCAGGTGACTCTGAGGTGAACAGTGCTCCTGAGACCGTCATTGTCCAAGAGACGGAGGATGCACCTGAGACCATCATCATCCTCAGAAGGACAGTGCACCTGAGACTGATAGTGCTACTGAGATCGTCATCGCCCTGAGATGGAGAGTGCTCCTGAGGCTGACACTGTCCCTGAGACAAACGGTGGTCCAGAAAACATCATAGTCCATAATATGGACAGTGTACCTGAGGCTGACACTGTCCCTGAAGTAGATAGTGTCGCCTGAGTCTGTCCTCGTGTCCCTGAGACGGTTATTGTGACTGAGACCGCCATCATCCCTGAGATGGACGGAGCTCTTGACACTAACACTGTCCCTGAGATAGACAGTTCACCTGAAACTGTTATTGTTCTGAGATGGACAGTGACAGTGTGCCTCAGAAGGCCATCATCCCTGACATTGTCCTTGAGACTGAAACTGCCTCAGAGATAACACTGCCCTTGAGACTGAATCTGTCTCTGAGACTTTCACTGTCTTTCAGCCTCAAACTGCCTCTGAGCCCGAAACTGCCTCTGAGCCCTACTGAGACTGACCCTCCCCGTGAGACTGGCCCTGCGTCTGAGAAAGACACTTCCACTGAAGGGGACATCTGTCAAACTAACACTTCCTCTCAGATTAAGTCTGCGTCTCAGATTGAGTCTGCCTGATAGACCGCCACTACGTCTCAGACTGAAAGTACGTTTCACAATGACAGGACGTCTCAGACTGACGCTGCCTCAAAGACAACACTGCCTCTTAACTTCATCTGAGCCTACAACTGCCTCTGAGACTGACCCTACCTCGGAGACTGCCCTTGAATATGAGGATGCCGGGGGCTTTGAGGCCGACACAGACACTATCTCAGAGTCTGACTTGACCTCTGAAGCTTCCGGTGTCTCTGATTCGGACTGGAAATATCAGATGGCCACTGCTTCTCAACTGCAGATGGATCTGATCCAGCTCCTGCTTCTCAGACATCCACTGTCTCTGAGGCCGACGCTCCCTGAAGACCTGTGCCCCTTTTAAAGTTTTAAAACCTGTCCTATTCTGTATATGGTGAAATAAAAAGCATATATATAACTTCTTCTGCTACATTTCATTCTTATTTTCTTCTAAAAGGAAGAGAATTAATGTCACTGTGGAGTCTATGATAGGAGCAATGCTAAATGCAGTACTGATTGTATTTCATGTCTGAAATCATTCCACTATAAAAGGCAATGCTGTCACTTAAATGCTGATCTGTAATACTGACCAATAGTAAGATTTGTGCGGTCAGAGGCAAGTCTCATATTTAAATTCATAATAACTTTTTTTTTGAAAAGCCAATGAATAGTTAAAAAGTTCATAAGTAGTAATAAGTATATTTTGTTTAGTATGTGTTAATTCATTTTTATTATTTAATTAAAACCCTAAAAAGGGGGAAAATATTTCTTTTGGTTTAGCCTGGGAATTATTATATTGTTGCAATCAGGATGTTGTTTCGATGCACTACAAGCACATCCACACGAGGTGCGGCGCTAGCAACATGTTGCAAAGAAAGTTAATACGTTTTTTCTTGTTTGCTTGTTTAAGAAACTCTAACTATCCAAGTTTATTCCTCTTGAGTGAGAGAGGCCAATGAGGTGTGTGTTTATCTTGTTAACTGCTTTGCCGTATACTTGATCACGTGTTAATGTATAATTAGCCAATTAAGTGCATTTTCTTACTTATTGAATGTGCACTTCATTCATTCCTTTCGTATATGTATTTTTTTGTTTATTATTATGTGCAAGCACCACTTTTAGAGGGTTAATATATGTTTTATGTTTTGCCTTTCGTAGTTCTGACGGCATTGTTGGGACATAAAAGGGATGCAAGCCTATAATGTACAAGACATACTACAGACTCGTGTCCAAATAAATTGTCTGTTGAAACCAAGAACAACCTGAGCCTTTGATTCAACTCGAGGGGAGTAACAGTCAGAACTCAGTGTGTTTCGTGGCGGTCGCAGCGAGCAGTAACAAGCAGCTCTTTAAGTGGTGAAGTCGCTCTCAAACATTAAAGAAAAGTCAGACTCCATGCTCGTAAAGCCCAAATCAGCGGTGAACGGGAATCCAACCAGCAACGTGGTTATGCTAAGAAGTAACGCATTTAAAACAAGTTAAATATGAAGACGTAGATTAACCTTGCTAACTGTAAAGGGACTCTGTTAAGTGCTTAACTGTACTGTGGTCAAAAATTATTGTTAAAAGATATTGTTTGTTTTTAATATAAGGTGACTCACTAAGCTTATTTCTATTTTGGTTGGACACACGTTTAAGTTAATCTTTAAAGAATTTAAATTTAAGTTCACAAGCATACATAAGGACGTAATATCACTTTGTTGAGTTAAAATCATAAGTAACTAAGTCTAAAGTACACTAGAGTAGAAGACTGTGACACTGACGCTGTTGAGATACATTTACAAGTAAGTCCTGATGAGAGCGTGCACAATATTAATTGTCTCTAATATGAAACCAGATTAATCTTATTTTTAATGATCTCTATTCATGAGTGCAAAGAAATTTCGTGTCATCACACTTTTTCTCTCTCACACACTGCACTCCTGCAGTCTACTTGCTGTTGCTGGCTCCTGAAACTTGGCATCTTTTTGCCTTCACAAGTGCATCGATATTAGTTGTCTAATTCTGAGTTGCAGCACATTTAACAATGTCGTTCAAATTTGTTAACCTTGAGTGCTGCTTTGTTTTATTATTGTTCATTACGGAGAACACCTGTTCACAAAGATAAGTAGTCCCAAACATGAATAGAACCTCTGCAGCCATGGCTGTTAATTAGGGGTAACCTGGCATGAGATATTGATAAAACGTATCCAATCCCACGGACCCAAATTTATCCTTCCTAGCGGAATCGCACTGCAAGTCAATAAGCTCGAGTTGAATGTCAGCTGGCATATAAGAAGGCAACACTGTAAATGGCGAGCGAAAAAGACAAATTTGTTCTTTAGTTCACTGAATACCTGAAACCTCTGCTCAAACTCTTGCAGCAAATCTCCCATGTTGTCTTTATATTTATCCAAATCATTATCGGGACGGTCCTGTGCCTTCAAACGCACAGCTGTGAGACAAGAGAAATGGATCCAATGTCTCACCATTGGATAGCTGCGTTCTCCACAGTGACAGTTTCATCTTGAACGCACTTATGCTGTCGTAATATTGAGTGACAACTCTGTTAAGGCCCTGCAATGTAGGGTTAAGTGTATTCAAGTGTTGTGTAATATCAACCATAAACGCAAGATCCTGCACCCATTCCTTGCATTTAAGTTCCTATATTGGGCGTCCCTTCTTCTCCATGAACTGTCCATCTCCCCTCGTAGCTCAAAGAAGCGCTTGAGTGCTGCACCTCTGCTTAACCACCGCACGTCAGAGTGGTATGGTAGGCCAACATGAATGTCATTATCACTGAGAAATGTGTCAAACTGACGGTGATTTAGACCGCGCGCTCTGATGAAATTGACAGTTTTCACAACGACACTCATAACATGGTCCATTTGGAGTGTTTTGCAACATAATACCTCCTGATGCAAAATGCAGTGAAATGGCCAAAACACTTGTCCTCCATTTGCAGTCTGTACTTTCACTGAATTTTGTGGCAACGCCTGCCTTTCTCCCGACCACTGATAGCGCATCGTCGGTAGCCAGGCTCATGGCACGGGACCAGTCCGCTCCCACCTTATCCAGCGCTCCATTGCCAGTTGAGCCACATCTGTGACATCAGTGCTCTCATCTATTGCAATTGAAAATGCGATAAATGACTTGATTTTCTCTTTCGTTTGGCTGCTCAAATCACTTGAGAGTTCTGTCACCCGATCTGCGATAGTGTTCCTCGTTAGACTAATATTGGCAAAGGCAGGTCGCTTTTTCAGGGCACACGACTTCTGCAGCCTTCAGCATGCATGTTTTTACAAATTAGCAATAATGTAGCTCGCTCTTACAGCTCCATCAGGAATATCATGGCTGCGCGTAAAAGCAGACTGCTGTTTCTTCAGACCAGTGACCAATTTGTTTATCTCGTCTTTCCTTATTTGTCCTTTCAAGTGGTCATACTTGTCTTTATGCTGAGTCTCATAGTGGCGCCGAATATTAAACTCTTTGAACACCGCAACTTGCTGATAACATACCAAGCACACTGGTTTTGCATTCACTTCTGTGAATAAATAATTCTCAGTCCATTTTTCCTGGAAAACTTGGCACTCCACGTCCTCTTTTCTTTTTTTTGAAAATGCCATTTCGGGAACGGTGTGTTGACCGAAAACTTGTTTAGTAGTGGTGGATGGTGAAGCAAAATTGCCATTTTATTTTTACTTTGACGCATCACGTTGCGAATGTTTATTTCCTGTGACTAACTCATGTCAGTGCCGCATGCTGGACGTGAGCTCTTTTACACATTTACTGCCCTCTAGCTCAAATCTAAAGAGCTCATTGCTTCCAAATGGTTTAGTGGTCCAAGTTTTCTTTGGCAGGATGAACTTCCCACTGGAGAGATTAAGGTAGGAGAACTTAACACAGAGGACCCAGAAATACGTAAAAGTTCTTTCGCACCACACCTTAACAACAGTGAATTCTCTGGCAGAACGTTTCCTGAAATTCTCAAGCTGGACAAAGCTAGCTAAAGCTATTGCAAGTCTTACCAGATTTGTAAGGGAGTTTAAAGGCTCAATAAACAGAACCAATGAAGCTACAAATCTTGAAGAAAGGCAAGAAGCTGAACACACTGTTATTGCCATTGTACAAAGGTTAGTCTTCTCCAAGGATATTAAAGAACTTCAGTCCCGAAAAGAGTTAATTACCAAAGACAAAACAAGCAGATTGTATCGACTAAATCCCTTCCTGGACCACAAGGATCTTCAGAGTGGAAGGTCGATTAGAGCATGACACTTTACATCCACACATCAAGCGTCCAGTTATCTTACCAAAGACCAGCCACATTACCAAGTTACTGATTGACCACTATCATCAGCAAGTGAGACATCAAGGGCGTGGCATGACCATAAATGAACTGAGATCTAATGGCATATGGATTCTCGGCTGTAGTCAAGCAGTGTCATCGTTTATCTACAACTGTGTCAAATGCAGGAAATTCAGTCGTCAAACAGAAGAACAAAAGATGGCAAACCTGCCTGGCAAAAGAATGGAGACAACTTCCCTTTACATATTGTGGGATTGATTGTTTGGCCCATTCTATATTAAGGAGGGAAGAAAGGAACTAAAACGCTAAGGACTGCTGTTCACATGTTTGTGCTCTCGAGCAATGCATATAGAGTTACTTGATGATTTATCAACTGACGCATTCCTTAATTCACTTTGTGCATTTATTGCTCTCACGCGGAAATGTTCGTCAACTGCAATCATATCAAGGCACCAATTTTGTTGGAGCGAGACGTTAGTTTTTAGAAGCAGTAAAAGAAATTGACCAAGAATGCCTGAAACAGCTAGGCTGCGAGTATGTAATAAACCCACCTTCTGCCAGTCATATGGGAGGAGCCTGGGAAAGACAAATTCGAACAATCAGAAGTCTGTTGACGTCCATCCTGGATCAGTCGTCTAGGACACGTGACAGTTCATCCTTGAGAACCTATGAAGTGATGGCAATCGTAAACAGGCGACCTATAACAACACACTTACTCAATGATCCTACTGGATCTCAGCCACTTTACCCAACTTTTGTTGCTAATGAAATCGTCAGTAATACTGCTTCCACCAGGAAATTTTGTAAAGGAAGACCTTTACCTTTGTAAAAGATGGCGTAGAGTGTAGTACCTAGCTAACGAATTTTGGCAAAGATGGAAGAAAGAATATCTGTTGAGCTTACAACAAAGACAAAGGTGGCCCAAGACAAACGGTCAAAGTCAAAGTCAATGACATAGTGATCATACAAGACGATACAACACCCAGAAATGATTGGAAGAAGCTAAAGTTACTGCCGTGTACCCAAGTCAAGATGGATGTGTAGGAAATGTGGAGCTACTAATCAGTGACTCAATATTGATGACCATGGGAAGAAGCTGAGTAAACCAGTTCATCTAATAAAACCAATCCACAAGATTAGTACACATCATAAGTTTATTTTGGAAATCACAAGTGATTTGGTGGGAGTGTAGCTGCCGTCAGAGGCAACTCTCATATTTAAATTCATAATGATAACTTTATAATTGAAAAGCTAATAAATAGTTAAAATAAGTTCATAAGTAGTAATAAGTACATGCTGTTTAGTATATGTCAATTCATTTTTATTATTTAATTAAAACCCTAAAAGGGGGAAAATATTTTGTTGGTTTAGCCTGGGAATTATTATATTGTTGCAATCAGGATGTTGTTTCCGGTGCACTACAAGCACAGCCACACGAGGTGCGGCGCTAGCAACATGTTGCAACATGTTTTTGTTTGCTTGTTTAAGAAACTGTAACTATCAAGTTTATTCCTCTTGAGTGAGAGAGGCCAATGAGGTGTGTTTATCTTGTTAACTGCTTTGCCGTATACTTGATCACGTGTTAGTGTATAATTATCCAATTAAGTGTATTTTCTTACTTATTGAATGTGCACTTCATTCATTCCTTTGTATGCATTTTTTAGTTTATTATTATGTGCAAGTGTAACCCACTCAAATAATGGAGTTATGCAATTAGTAAAGGTGTCAGTAATATTTCTTTATATATATTATTGAATATGTATTTTTTTCTTTCTAATGTATAGTAATATTCAGGCAAGCAAAGTAAATATATAAATATATTTTATTTGATTTGTTGTCAATTTGAATTACTAATTAGAGAGGTGCGTCGATGGTTGCTGACGTCACTCATGCGCCAGCTCGTGGCGGGAGATACGAGCTGTACTTCTGCTCTGGCTTATTCATAGCCATCCTTGCATATTCTTCTTTAATTGTATGCCTGAACTCTTTTATTGCATTAGCGATTTGGAGTGTGCTGTGTGTGCTTGGTGGGAGTGGACGATTTCATCACGTTGCGATCTTTTGGATTCGTGCCAGAAGAGACGAATTGGAGTTCACTCGAGTGAATCGCACGATTCAAGGACTTACTCGTTCGTGAGGAGTGAACGGTTCTTCATCGTTGGTTTCGGCGAGGATTCTGTAGGCATTCGTTCATACACTTACACTGATTTGAACTGAAGCAAACACATTTCGACCTGATTCAGGAGTTACGAAGTTAGTTGGAGTTAGTTTGGACTGTCTATTTCATTTTATTTTATTCAATTCAATTGTGATATATTTGATATATTTTTGTCAAACAAGTGACAATTACACTGCATAGTGTTATAACAAAAGAGAAACAAAAAGAGGGCACACTGAATACAAATAACACCTGTTGAAACAGGACATAAAAGGGATACAAGACTATAATGTACAAGACATACTACAGACTCGTGTCCAAATAAATGTCTGTTGAAACCAAGAACAACCTGAGCCTTTGATTCAACTCGAGGGGAGTAACAAAAAGGCTTTACTCAGCATTAACGAGCAGCATGTTTGTCTCGACAGAACAAGTGTGTATCTTCAGCGTGTGTGTGTGTGTGTGAATATGTGGTTATTTATTGGGTTAGTTTACCGTGTTTTAGCTTTCACTGTATTTTTGTTTTAAATGCAAATTAAGTTAAATTCAAAGAAAGAAAAGACATTGTATCAAAGTTTGAGATAGCGTTAGACTATACTGTAGATCACTCGTGAACCCTGTGTGTGTTTTGCTTCAAGAGAGCAACCAAACATTTGTGTTGTGCTTTTACTTTTATATTTATTTTTTCACACCGGGAAATGTCATGTAGTTTTTCAGCTGAGATTCGGTTTTCTTCATAAAGTCACGGGGCTTCGGTTGTGCGCGTCCATGCTCCGCGTGCACGTGAGTGAGAGCACGCTTTCCGTCCGAATAAAAACTAAAAACTTTCCTTGGAGATATATAAATAAATAGTACAAAAAAATAAATAAATTTGAAAATAGTGTGATCTTTTCCGGTTATTATTTAGCATATTCCGTGTCTTTTGATGTTTTAGTTATTTTACTAGTAGCCTGTAGTATATTAATAATAAGAAGAAGAAGAAACAAATAATAAATACATTAAAAAAATTAAAAAAATACATCTCTTCTTGGGAGTTTAGTCACGTGACTAGAATGCTTTGCATAAATCCTGCGCGTGCTGTCTATGACGTTTGAAATTAGAATGAACAGAATCTTTCTAAACTCATTCTTTTTGATCGCTTTTGCAACTCTGCTCGTTTGCATTCTGCTCTACTGCAAGTACCAAAATATTTCCTCTGCTCCGCTGCACTCTTAACTCAGTTGATCTAAGAGTCCGATATATTAAGATTGCAAGTCTGTCTGCAAGACTGCGCGATTATCCCGGCTCCAGAAGATTCAGCTGGTTCCCAAAACAAAACCATGCTGTTCACTGCCAGTCTGGTGATGTTATGGTGGTACTCCACCTGGGTGAAAGGTAAATCACAGAATACAGTGAATCAGGAGGACACCGAACAGATCACCAGAAAGAAAACCGAGGAACAACTGGAGTGGCATTTCACAGAAGGTAAGAGCATTATTGTATCTTCTGTACATACACGTTATTCCAGGTGTTTGGTGCCCAGTCTGAAATGGGAAATTAAAAATGTGACATTTCATTGATAAAATTGTATAAGCAACATTTTTGCTTGCTTTTTATACCATTTAAATTTTTATTGATACTGAATTATTAGCATTTAATGGATTTAGTGATCAATGCGTTCTTTAACTATTCCATGTTTTATTATAGAATATTTTTCTATATTTAAGTATATATTTCTACAATTCTTAATCACAGTAGCCATTATTCTGATAACAATAAAGTAGATCCAAAGCTATTTCTGCCCTCTTCTACTTTTGACACAGGATCTGAATCTAGTACTACCTCTGCAGGTGACTCTGAGGTGAACAGTGCTCCTGAGACCGTCATTGTCCATGAGACGGAGGATGCACCTGAGACCGTCATCATCCCTCAGAAGGACAGTGCACCTGAGACTGATAGTGCTACTGAGATCGTCATCGCCCCTGAGATGGAGAGTGCTCCTGAGGCTCACACTGTCCCTGAGACAAACGGTGGTCCAGAAAACATCATAGTCCATAATATGGACAGTGCGCCTGAGACTGTCATCTCCACTGAGATGGAGAGTGCTCCTGAGGCTCACACTGTCCCAGAGACAAACGGTGGTCCTGAGACCATCAACGTCCCTAAAATGGACCGTGTACCTGAGGCTGACACTGTCCCTGAAGTAGACAGTGTCGCTGAGTCTGTCATCGTCCCTGAGACGGTTATTGTGACCGAGACCGCCATCATCCCTGAGATGGACGGAGCACTTGACACTAACACTGTCCCTGAGATAGACAGTTCACCTGAAACTGTTATTGTTCCTGAGATGGACATTGTCTCTGAGATGGACAGTGTGCCTCAGAAGGCCATCATCCCTGACTTTGTCCTTGAGACTGAAACTGCCTCAGAGATAACACTGCCCTTGAGACTGAATCTGTCTCTGAGACTTTCACTGTCTTTCAGCCTCAAACTGCCTCTGAGCCCGAAACTACCTCTGAGACTGACCCTCCCCGTGAGACTGGCCCTGCGTCTGAGAAAGACACTTCCACTGAAGGGGACATCTGTCAAACTAACACTTCCTCTCAGATTAAGTCTGCGTCTCAGATTGAGTCTGCCTGATAGACCGCCACTACGTCTCAGACTGAAAGTACGTTTCACAATGACAGGACGTCTCAGACTGACGCTGCCTCAAAGACAACACTGCCTCTTAACTTCATCTGAGCCTACAACTGCCTCTGAGACTGACCCTACCTCGGAGACTGCCCTTGAATATGAGGATGCCGGGGGCTTTGAGGCCGACACAAACACTATCTCAGAGTCTGACTTGACCTCTGAAGCTTCCGGTGTCTCTGATTCGGACTGGAAATATCAGATGGCCACTGCTTCTCAACTGCAGATGGATCTGATCCAGCTCCTGCTTCTCAGACATCCACTGTCTCTGAGGCCGACGCTCCCTGAAGACCTGTGCCCCTTTTAAAGTTTTAAAACCTATCCTATTCTGTATATGGTGAAATAAAAGCATATATATAACTTCTTCTTCTACATTTCATTCTTATTTTCTTCTAAAAGGAAGAGAATTAATGTCACTGTGGAGTCTATGATAGGAGCAATGCTAAATGCAGTACTGATTGTATTTCATGTCTGAAATCATTCCACTATAAAGGCAATGCTGTCACTTAAATGCTGATCTGTAATACTGACCAATAGTAAGATTTGTGCGGTCAGAGGCAAGTCTCATATTTAAATTCATAATAACTTTTTTTGAAAAGCCAATGAATAGTTAAAAGTTCATAAGTAGTAATAAGTATATTTTGTTTAGTATGTGTTAATTCATTTTTATTATTTAATTAAAACCCTAAAAGGGAAAATATTTCTTTTGGTTTAGCCTGGGAATTATTATATTGTTGCAATCAGGATGTTGTTTCGGTGCACTACAAGCACATCCACACGAGGTGCGGCGCTAGCAACATGTTGCAAGAAAGTTAAGATATTTTTTTGTTTGCTTGTTTAAGAAACTGTAACTATCCAAGTTTATTCCTCTTGAGTGAGAGAGGCCAATGAGGTGTGTTTTATCTTGTTAACTGCTTTGCCGTATACTTGATCACGTGTTAATGTATAATTAGCCAATTAAGTGTATTTTCTTACTTATTGAATGTGCACTTCATTTATTCCTTTCGTATGTATTTTTGTTTATTATTATGTATGTGCACCACTTTTAGAGGTTAATATAAGTTTTATGTTTTGCCTTTCGTAGTTCTGACGGCATTGTCGGGACATAAAAAGGGATGCAAGACTATAATGTACAAGACATACTACAGACTCGTGTCCAAATAAATTGTCTGTTGAAACCAAGAACGACCTGATCCTTTGATTCAACTCGAGGGGAGTAACAGTCAGAACTCAGTGTGTTTCGTGGCGGTCGCAGCGGAGCAGTAACAAGCAGCTCTTTAAGTGGTGAAGTCGCTCTCAAACATTAAAGAAAAGTCGGACTCCATGCTCGTAAAGCCCAAATCAGCGGTGAACGGGAATCCAACCAACAACATGGTTATGCTAAGAAGTAACGCATTTAAAACAAGTTAAATATGAAGACGTAGATTAACCTTGCTAACTGAAAAGGGACTCTGTTAAGTGCTTAAAGGGTAAAGTACTGTGGTCAAAAATTATTGTTAAAAAGATATTGTTTGTTTGTAATATAAGGTGACTCACTAAGCTTATTTCTATTTTGGTTTGACACACGTTTAAGTTAATCTTTAAAGAAGCAATTTAAGTTCACAAGCATACATAAGGACGTAATATCACTTTGTTGAGTTAAAATCATAAGTAACTAAGTCTAAAGTACACTAGAGTAGAAGACTGTGACACTGACGCTGTTGAGATACATTTACAAGTAAGTCCTGATGAGAGCGTGCACAATATTAATTGTCTCTAATATGAAACCAGATTAATCTTATTTTTAATGATCTCTATTCATGAGTGCAAACAAATTTCGTGTCATCACACTTTTTCTCTCTCACACACTGCACTCCTGCAGTCTACTTGCTGTTGCTGGCTCCTGAAACTTGGCATCTTTTGCCTTCACAAGTGCATCGATATTAGGTGTCAAATCCTGAGTAGCAGCACATTTAACAATGTCGTTCAAATTTGTTAACCTTGAGCGCTGCTTTGTTTTATTATTGTTCATTACGGAGAACACCTGTTCACAAAGATAAGTAGTCCCAAACATGAATAGAACCTCTGCAGCCATGGCTGTTAATTAGGGTAACCTGGCATGAGATATTGATAAAACGTATCCAATCCACGGACCCAAATTTATCCTTCCTAGCGGAATCGCACTGCAAGTCAATAAGCTCGAGTTGAATGTCAGCTGGCATATAAGAAGGCAACACTGTAAATGGCGGCGAAAAAAGACAAATTTGTTCTTTAGTTCACTGAATACCTGAAACCTCTGCTCAAACTCTGCAGCAAATCTGTTATGTTGTCTTTATATTTATCCAAATCATTATCAGGACGGTCCTGTGCCTTCAAACGCACAGCTGTGAGAGACAAGAGAAATGCACGGTCTCACCATTGGATAGCTGCGTTCTCCACAGTGACAGTTTCATCTTGAACGCACTTATGCTGTCGTAATATTGAGTGACAACTCTGTTAAGGCCCTGCAATGTAGGGTTAAGTGTATTCAAGTGTTGTGTAAAATCAACCATAAACGCAAGATCCTGCACCCATTCCTTGCATTTAAGTTCCTATATTGGGCGTCCCTTCTTCTCCATGAACTGTCCATCTCCCCTCGTAGCTCAAAGAAGCGCTTGAGTGCTGCACCTCTGCTTAACCACTGCGTCAGAGTGGTATGGTAGGCCAACATGAATGTCATTATCACTGAGAAATGTGTCAAATTGACGGTGATTTAGACCGTGCGCTATGATGAAATTGAGTTTTCACAACCACACTCATAACATGGTCATAACATTTGGAGTGTTTTGCAACATAATACCTCCTGATGCAAAATGCAGTGAAATGGCCAAAACACTTGTCCTCCATTTGCAGTCTGTACTTTCACTGAATTTTGTGGCAACGCCTGCCTTTCTCCCGACCATTGATGGCTCACCGTCGGTAGCCAGGCTCACGGCACATGACCAGTCCGCTCCCACCTTATCCAGCGCTCCAACGAGAGCGCTGAACATATCATCTGCTGTCAACACCTCTAATGAATATTGCCAGTTGAGCCACATCTGTGACATCAGTGCTCTCATCTATTGCAATTGAAAGTGCGATAAATGACTTGATTTTCTCTTTCGTTTGGCTGCTCAAATCACTTGAGAGTTCTGTCACCCGATCTGCGATAGTGTTCCTCGTTAGACTAATATTGGCAAAGGCAGGTCGCTTTTCAGGGCACACGACTTCTGCAACCTTCAGCATGCATGTTTTTACAAATTAGCAATAATGTGACTCTTACAGCCCCATCAGCAATATCGCGGCTGCGCGTAAAAGCAGACTGCTGTTTCTTCAGACCACTGACCAATTTGTTTATCTCGTCTTTCCCTATTTGTCCTTTCAAGTGGTCAAGTGGAAGAAGAAGAAGAAGTCCATTTTTCCTGGAAAACTCGGCACTCCAATGCCATTTTGGGAAGTTGACCGAAAACTTGTTTAGTAGTGGTGGATGGTAAAGCAAGATTGCCAGTTTAATTTTACTTCGACGCATCACGTTGCGAATGTTTATTTCCTGTGACTAACTCATGTCAGTGCCGCATGCTGGACGTGAGCTCTTTTACACATTTACTGCCCTCTAGCGGCCGGCCGAAGCATTTGGTTTGTATTTATTTTCAATAATCATAACTTTGATGGAAATGAGCTAGAGACTCGCTTCTTTTTTTGACATACTCAGAAATTTATGCCGGGCCGGATTATATCATCCAACGGTGCCGAGTCTGGCCTGGGGGCCGTATGTTTGACATGCCTGGTCTAGAAACTATAAAGAAAATGAATGCTGCCAAAGCATGACTGAAAGTGTATGACGAAATCTCAGACCTCCTGCACGACAATGTTAGACAGGGGAAAGCTGTTCCTAAGTCAGGAAGTCTGCCTGAATTTCAGCTCAAATCATCACAACCTACTGCAAAACTACAAAAGTTTTCTGCTCCACAACAGACCACAAGGTGGAAACTTACAACCAATGCCACACAAGAAGATAGCACTACAACACTGGCTAGAGTGTTAGCAGAGTCTATTAAAATAAACCGTCTACCAGTACCAGAGCCTGCTGTTTTCAATGGAGATCCTCTCTAGTACAAAGATTGGAAAATGTCCTTTCAGACACTAATAGACAGGAAAAACATTCCAGTGAATGAAAAGATTTACTATCTTTGCAAGTATGTTAAGCAGAACAGCCAGAAGAGCTGTTACTTCTTGCTGGGTATGGATGCAGCATACTATGCAGCATGGGACACTCTGGAAGGAAGATATGGAAGTTCATTTCTAATCGCCAAGACCTTTAGAGATAAGCTAACATCATGGCCAAAGATTGGAATTAAGGACAGTGCTGAGTTACGAGAATTCTGACTTTCTTAGAGGCTGTGAAGCTGCTGTGCTACAAATCAAGAGCCTAAATGACTTCAGCGAAAATCAGAAAATGCTAAGCAAGCTTCCTGATTGGCTAATAGCAAGATGGAATAGACAGGTCATTGAGCTTGAAGAGCAGCACGGTTCCTTTCCAACATTCAGTACCTTTGTCAACTTCGTCACTAGAGAAGCCAAGATAGCGTGCAGCCCAGTAACGTCACTCCATGCACTCAAGGGAAGAGAAGGTTAAGCCTAAAAGACTTGAAGTGTTAGAAGAGAAGAGAAGAGAAAGAGAAGAGAAACCTAATACAAGGAAATGTGTCTTCTGTGAAAGATTATACCATAGCATTCACACATGTCGACAGTTCAAGTCAATAACAGAACAAACAAAAGGACTATGTTTTGGATGTCTTAACTTTGGACACTATTCAAAGAAATGTGGAAGGAGAAATGTTTGTGACACATGGAAAGGAAAACATCCAATCTGTTTACATGAGGAACAGGACAAAGAAATCAGAAAGAACAAAGAAAGTGACATGGAACAAAATGAAAGCAAATGCATAAAACACACAAAGGAAATCAAACAAAGTAAAGAAGCACCAAACGAGACAATATCACACCGTGTGGTCCAAAACAATAGCAGCAACTTCACATCCACAATCAGTCCAGTTTGGTTATCCACAGCAAATGATCCAGAACACGAAATCCTGCTTTATGCCCTTTTAGACAGTCAGAGTGACACTACATTCATTCTACAAGAAAAGGCAGATGCTCTGGACTCTGACAAGAGACATGTACATTTAAAGCTTTAATTTTTAATTTAAAGCTTAAGTGTCTCAGAAAAGACTTGAAAGAGATAAACAATACCGCATTGACTATACAACGTTCATGAAAGAAACACTAGAGCGTGGAGATGCAGAAAGGGTCCCACTTAAGGAACTAAACAAAGGCCCTGCCTGGTTCATTCCCACACCATGGGGTGTATCACCCCAAAGACCTGGAAAAAAAAATAGTGTTTGATTCCTCCGCAAAGTAGAAAGACGTGTCATTAAATGATCACCTGCTCACAGGGCCAGAACTAACCAACACCCTGATAGGTCTTGTGCCGGTTTTGCAAAGGTCCAGTGGCAGTGATGTGCGACATAGAACGTATGTTTCACCAGTTCAGAGTTAGAGCCGAAGATCAAGACTACCTCCGTTTCCTATGGTGGGACAATGGAGATTTTCACTTGAGTCCATCAGTGTACCAAATGCATGTTGACAAGACAAACTGGGATACACCATTCTCAAATGAGCTTAAGTCACGGTGGGAGTCCTGGCTTGTAGATCTAAAGAACCGTGCTGATGTCAAGATTGATCGTTGCTATCTTCCAGCAAATTTTCAGGAAGTTCAGAGATATGAACTCCACCATTTTTCAGGTCCAAGTGTTGCTGGATATGGTGTCTGTACCTGTCTAAGAGCAATCAGTAAATCAGGACAAATCCATTGTTCATTTGTCATTGCCAAGTCCAGAGTAGCACCCACCAAGGTAAACACTGTGCCAAGACTGGAGTTGTCTGCAGTGATCGTAGCATGCATAAGTGACATGCTCAAAGGAGAACTAGAGTTGGAAAATATTCAAGAATTTTTCTGGACGGATTCGCAAGTCATCTTAGGATAAATAAACAATGAAGCGAGGAGCTTTCATGTTTTTGTAGCGAACCGTATTCAGCGCATCAAGGAAAGCACTAAACACAACACAATGGAGATACGTTGCGTCAGAAGACAACCCCACCGACCATGCATCTCAAGGACTCAAATCTAAAGAGCTCATTGCTTCCAACTGGTTTAGTGGTCCAAGTTTTCTTTGGCAGGATGAACTTCCCACTGGAGAGATTAAGGTAGGAGAACTTAACACAGAGGACCCAGAAATACGTAAAGTTCTTGTGCACCACACCTTAACAACAGTGAATTCTCTGGCAGAACGTTTCCTGAAATTCTCAAGCTGGACAAATCTAGTTAAAGCTATTGCAAGTCTTACCAGATTTGTAAGGGGAGTTTAAAGGCTCAATAAACAGAACCAATGAAGCTACAAATCTTGAAGAAAGGCAAGAAGCTGAACACACTGTTATTGCCATTGTACAAAGGTTAGTCTTCTCCAAGGATATTAAAGAACTTCAGTCCCGAAAAGAGTTAATTACCAAAGACAAAACAAGCAGATTGTATCGACTCAATCCCTTCCTGGACCACAAGGATCTTCAGAGTGGAAGGTCGATTAGAGCATGACACTTTACATCCACACATCAAGCTTCCAGTTATCTTACCAAAGACCAGCCACATTACCAAGTTACTTATTGACCACTATCATCAGCAAGTGAGACATCAAGGGCGTGGCATGACCATAAATGAACTGAGATCTAATGGCATATGGATTCTCGGCTGTAGTCAAGCAGTGTCATCGTTTATCTACAACTGTGTCAAATGCAGGAAATTCAGTCGTCAAACAGAAGAACAAAAGATGGCAGTGCATATAGAGTTACTTGATGATTTATCAGTTGACGCATTCCTTAATTCACTTTGTGCATTTATTGCTCTATGCGGAAATGTTTGTCAACTGCAATCAGATCAAGACAAACAGAAAAGCCAAAGTCAATGACATAGTGATCATACAAGACGATACAACGCCAAAATGATTGGAAGTTAGCTAAAGTTACTGCCGTGTACCCAAGTCAAGATGGATGTGTAGGAAAGGTGGAGCTACTAATCAGTGACTCAATATTGGATGACCATGGGAAGAAGCTGAGTAAACCAGTTCATCTAATAAGACCAATCCACAAGATTGTCACTCTTCTGGAAGCTGATTAGTACACATCATAAGTTTATTTTGGAAATCACAAGTGATTTGGTGGGAGTGTAGCTGCCGTCAGAGGCAACTCTCATATTTAAATTCATAATGATAACTTTATAATTGAAAAGCTAATACATAGTTAAAATAAGTTCATAAGTAGTAATAAGTATATGTTGTTTAGTATATGTCAATTCATTTATATTATTTAAATAAAACCCTAAAAGGGGAACATATTTCTTTTGGTTTAGCTTGGGAATTATTATATTGTTGCAATCAGGATGTTGTTTCGGTGCACTACAAGCACATCCACACGAGGTCCGGCGCTAGCAACATGTTGCAAGAAAGTTAAGATATTTTTTTGTTTGCTTGTTTAAGAAACTGTAACTATCCAAGTGTATTCCTCTTGAGTGAGAGAGGCCAATGAGCTGTGTGTTTATCTTGTTAACTGCTTTGCCGTATACTTGATCACGTGTTAATGTATAATTAGCCAATTAAGTGTATTTTCTTACTTATTGAATGTGCACTTCATTCATTCCTTTTGTATGTATTTTGTAGTTTATTATTATGTGCAAGCACCAGTTTTAGAGGGTTAATATAAGTTTTATGTTTTGCCTTTCGTAGTTCTGACGGCATTATCGGGACATAAAAGGGATACAAGACTATAATGTACAAGACATACTACAGACTCGTGTCCAAATAAATGTCTGTTGAAACCAAGAACAACCTGAGCCTTTGATTCAACTCGAGGGGAGTAACAAAAGCTTTACTCAGCATTAACGAGCAGCATGTTTGTCTCGACAGAACAAGTGTGTATCTTCAGCGTGTGTGTGTGTGTGAATATGTGTGGTTATTTATTGGGTTAGTTTACCGTGTTTTAGCTTTCACTGTATTTTTGTTTTAAATGCAAATTAAGTTAAATTCAAAGAAAGAAAAGACATTGTATCAAAGTTTGAGATAGCGTTAGACTATACTGTAGATCACTCATGTGAACCCTGTGTGTGTTTTGCTTCAAGAGAGCAACCAAACATTTGTGTTGTGCTTTACTTTTATATTTATTTTTTCACACCGGGAAATGTCATGTAGTTTTTCAGCTGAGATTCGGTTTCTTCATAAAGTCACGGGGCTTCAGTTGTGCGCGTCCATGCTCCGCGTGCACGTGAGTGAGAGCACGCTTTCCGTCCGAATAAAACTAAAAACTTTCCTTGGAGATATATAAATAGTACAAAAATATAAATAATTAAAAAACAAATAAATTTGAAAATAGTGTGATCTTTTCCCGGTTATTATTTAGCATATTCCGTGTCTTTTGATGTTTTAGTTATTTTACTAGTAGCCTGTAGTATATTAATAAGAAGAAGAAGAAACAAACAAATAATAAATACATTTAAAAAAATTAAATACATCTCTTCTTGGGAGTTTAGTCACGTGACTAGAATGCTTTGCATAAATCCTGCGCGTGCTGTCTATGACGTTTGAAATTAGAATGAACAGAATCTTTCTAAACTCATTCTTTTTGATCGCTTTTGCAACTCTGCTCGTTTGCATTCTGCTCTACTGCAAGTACCAAAATATTTCCTCTGCTCCGCTGCACTCTTAACTCAGTTGATCTAAGAGTCCGATATATTAAGATTGCAAGTCTGTCTGCAAGACTGCGCGATTATCCCGGCTCCAGAAGATTCAGCTGGTTCCCCAAAACAAAACCATGCTGTTCACTGCCAGTCTGGTGATGTTATGGTGGTACTCCACCTGGGTGAAAGGTAAATCACCGAATACAGTGAATCAGGAGGACACCAACAGATCACCAGAAAGAAAACCGAGGAACAACTGGAGTGGCATTTCACAGAAGGTAAGAGCATTATTGTATCTTCTGTACATACACGTTATTCCAGGTGTTTGGTGCCCAGTCTGAAATGGGAAATTAAAAATGTGACATTTCATTGATAAAATTGTATAAGCAACATTTTTGCTTGCTTTCTATACCATTTAAATTTTTATTGATACTGAATTATTAGCATTTAATGGATTTAGTGATCAATGCGTTCTTTAACTATTCCATGTTTTATTATAGAATATTTTTCTATATTTAAGTATATATTTCTACAATTCTTAATCACAGTAACCATTATTCTGATAACAATAAAGTAGATCCAAAGCTATTTCTGCCCTCTTCTACTTTTGACACAGGATCTGAATCTAGTACTACCTCTGCAGGTGACTCTGAGGTGAACAGTGCTCCTGAGACCGTCATTGTCCATGAGACGGAGGATGCACCTGAGACCGTCATCATCCCTCAGAAGGACAGTGCACCTGAGACTGATAGTGCTACTGAGATCGTCATCGCCCCTGAGATGGAGAGTGCTCCTGAGGCTCACACTGTCCCTGAGACAAACGGTGGTCCAGAAAACATCATAGTCCATAATATGGACAGTGCGCCTGAGACTGTCATCTCCACTGAGATGGAGAGTGCTCCTGAGGCTCACACTGTCCCAGAGACAAACGGTGGTCCTGAGACCATCAACGTCCCTAAAATGGACAGTGTACCTGAGGCTGACACTGTCCCTGAAGTAGACAGTGTCGTTGAGTCTGTCATCGTCCCTGAGACGGTTATTGTGACCGAGACCGCCATCATCCCTGAGATGGACGGAGCACTTGACACTAACACTGTCCCTGAGATAGACAGTTCACCTGAAACTGTTATTATGGACATTGTCTCTGAGATGGACAGTGAGAAGGCCATCATCCCTGACATTGTCCTTGAGACTGAAACTGCCTCAGAGATAACACTGCCCTTGAGACTGAATCTGTCTCTGAGACTTTCACTGTCTTTCAGCCTCAAACTGCCTCTGAGCCCGAAACTACCTCTGAGACTGACCCTCCCCGTGAGACTGGCCCTGCGTCTGAGAAAGACACTTCCACTGAAGGGGACATCTGTCAAACTAACACTTCCTCTCAGATTAAGTCTGCGTCTCAGATTGAGTCTGCCTGATAGACCGCCACTACGTCTCAGACTGAAAGTACGTTTCACAATGACAGGACGTCTCAGACTGACGCTGCCTCAAAGACAACACTGCCTCTTAACTTCATCTGAGCCTACAACTGCCTCTGAGACTGACCCTACCTCGGAGACTGCCCTTGAATATGAGGATGCCGGGGCTTTGAGGCCGACACAGACACTATCTCAGAGTCTGACTTGACCTCTGAAGCTTCCGGTGTCTCTGATTCGGACTGGAAATATCAGATGGCCACTGCTTCTCAACTGCAGATGGATCTGATCCAGCTCCTGCTTCTCAGACATCCACTGTCTCTGAGGCCGACGCTCCCTGAAGACCTGTGCCCCTTTTAAAGTTTTAAAGCCTGTCCTATTCTGTATATGGTGAAATAAAAAGCATATATATAACTTCTTCTTCTACATTTCATTCTTATTTTCTTCTAAAAGGAAGAGAATTAATGTCACTGTGGAGTCTATGATAGGAGCAATGCTAAATGCAGTACTGATTGTATTTCATGTCTGAAATCATTCCACTATAAAAGGCAATGCTGTCACTTAAATGCTGATCTGTAATACTGACCAATAATAAGATTTGTGCGGTCAGAGGCAATTCTCATATTTAAATTCATAATAACTTTTTTTTTTTGAAAGCCAATGAATAGTTAAAAAGTTCATAAGTAGTAATAAGTATATTTTGTTTAGTATGTGTTAATTCATTTTTATTATTTAATTAAAACCCTAAAAAGGGGGAAAATATTTCTTTTGGTTTAGCCTGGGAATTATTATATTGTTGCAATCAGGATGTTGTTTCCGGTGCACTACAAGCACATCCACACGAGGTGCGGCGCTAGCAACATGTTGCAAGAAAGTTAAGATATTTTTTTCTTTTTGCTTGTTTAAGAAACTGTAACTATCCAAGTTTATTCCTCTTGAGTGAGAGAGGCCAATGAGGTGTGTGTTTATCTTGTTAACTGCTTTGCCGTATACTTGATCACGTGTTAATGTATAATTAGCCAATTAAGTGTATTTTCTTACTTATTGAATGTGCACTTCATTTATTCCTTTCGTATGTATTTTTTCGTTTATTATTATGTGCAAGCACCACTTTTAGAGGGTTAATATAAGTTTTATGTTTTGCCTTTCGTAGTTCTGACGGCATTGTCGGGACATAAAAAGGGATGCAAGACTATAATGTACAAGACATACTACAGACTCGTGTCCAAATAAATTGTCTGTTGAAACCAAGAACGACCTGATCCTTTGATTCAACTCGAGGGGAGTAACAGTCAGAACTCAGTGTGTTTCGTGGCGGTCGCAGCGGAGCAGTAACAAGCAGCTCTTTAAGTGGTGAAGTCGCTCTCAAACATTAAAGAAAAGTCGGACTCCATGCTCGTAAAGCCCAAATCAGCGGTGAACGGGAATCCAACCAACAACATGGTTATGCTAAGAAGTAACGCATTTAAAACAAGTTAAATATGAAGACGTAGATTAACCTTGCTAACTGAAAAGGGACTCTGTTAAGTGCTTAAAGGGTAAAAGTACTGTGGTCAAAAATTATTGTTAAAAAGATATTGTTTGTTTGTAATATAAGGTGACTCACTAAGCTTATTTCTATTTTGGTTGGACACACGTTTAAGTTAATCTTTAAAGAATTTAAATTTAAGTTCACAAGCATACATAAGGACGTAATATCACTTTGTTGAGTTAAAATCATAAGTAACTAAGTCTAAAGTACACTAGAGTAGAAGACTGTGACACTGACGCTGTTGAGATACATTTACAAGTAAGTCCTGATGAGAGCGTGCACAATATTAATTGTCTCTAATATGAAACCAGATTAATCTTATTTTTAATGATCTCTATTCATGAGTGCAAACAAATTTCGTGTCATCACACTTTTTCTCTCTCACACACTGCACTCCTGCAGTCTACTTGCTGTTGCTGGCTCCTGAAACTTGGCATCTTTTTGCCTTCACAAGTGCATCGATATTAGTTGTCTAATTCTGAGTTGCAGCACATTTAACAATGTCATTCAAATTTGTTAACCTTGAGTGCTGCTTTGTTTTATTATTGTTCATTACGGAGAACACCTGTTCACAAAGATAAGTAGTCCCAAACATGAATAGAACCTCTGCAGCCATGGCTGTTAATTAGGGGTAACCTGGCATGAGATATTGATAAAACGTATCCAATCCCACGGACCCAAATTTATCCTTCCTAGCGGAATCGCACTGCAAGTCAATAAGCTCGAGTTGAATGTCAGCTGGCATATCAGAAGGCTTCACTGTAAATGGCGAGCGAAAAAAGACAAATTTGTTCTTTAGTTCACTGAATACCTGAAACCTCTGCTCAAACTCTCGCAGCAAATCTGTTATGTTGTCTTTATATTTATCCAAATCATTATCGGGACGGTCCTGTGCCTTCAAACGCACAGCTGTGAGACAAGAGAAATGCACGGTCTCACCATTGGATAGCTGCGTTCTCCACAGTGACAGTTTCATCTTGAACGCACTTATGCTGTCGTAATATTGAGTGACAACTCTGTTAAGGCCCTGCAATGTAGGGTTAAGTGTATTCAAGTGTTGTGTAATATCAACCATAAACACAAGATCCTGCACCCCTTCCTTGCATTTAAGTTCCTATATTGGGCGTCCCTTCTTCTCCATGAACTGTCCATCTCCCCTCGTAGCTCAAAGAAGCGCTTGAGTGCTGCACCTCTGCTTAACCACTGCACGTCAGAGTGGTATGGTAGGCCAACATGAATGTCATTATCACTGAGAAATGTGTCAAACTGACGGTGATTTAGACCGCGCGCTCTGATGAAATTGAGTTTTCACAACCACACTCATAACATGGTCCATTTGGAGTGTTTTGCAACATAATACCTCCTGATGCAAAATGCAGTGAAATGGCCAAAACACTTGTCCTCCATTTGCAGTCTGTACTTTCACTGAATTTTGTGGCAACGCCTGCCTTTCTCCCGACCACTGATAGCGCATCGTCGGTAGCCAGGCTCATGGCACGGGACCAGTCCGCTCCCACCTTATCCAGCGCTCCATTGCCAGTTGAGCCACATCTGTGACATCAGTGCTCTCATCTATTGCAATTGAAAATGCGATAAATGACTTGATTTTCTCTTTCGTTTGGCTGCTCAAATCACTTGAGAGTTCTGTCACCCGATCTGCGATAGTGTTCCTCGTTAGACTAATATTGGCAAAGGCAGGTCGCTTTTCAGGGCACACGACTTCTGCAGCCTTCAGCATGCATGTTTTTACAAATTAGCAATAATGTAGCTCGCTCTTACAGCTCCATCAGGAATATCATGGCTGCGCGTAAAAGCAGACTGCTGTTTCTTCAGACCAGTGACCAATTTGTTTATCTCGTCTTTCCTTATTTGTCCTTTCAAGTGGTCATACTTGTCTTTATGCTGAGTCTCATAGTGGCGCCGAATATTAAACTCTTTGAACACCGCAACTTGCTGATAACATACCAAGCACACTGGTTTTGCATTCACTTCTGTGAATAAATAATTCTCAGTCCATTTTTCCTGGAAAACTTGGCACTCCACGTCCTCTTTTCTTTTTTTTGAAAATGCCATTTCGGGAACGGTGTGTTGACCGAAAACTTGTTTAGTAGTGGTGGATGGTGAAGCAAAATTGCCATTTTATTTTTACTTTGACGCATCACGTTGCGAATGTTTATTTCCTGTGACTAACTCATGTCAGTGCCGCATGCTGGACGTGAGCTCTTTTACACATTTACTGCCCTCTAGCTCAAATCTAAAGAGCTCATTGCTTCCAAATGGTTTAGTGGTCCAAGTTTTCTTTGGCAGGATGAACTTCCCACTGGAGAGATTAAGGTAGGAGAACTTAACACAGAGGACCCAGAAATACGTAAAGTTCTTGCGCACCACACCTTAACATCAATGAATTCTCTGGCAGAACGTTTCCTGAAATTCTCAAGCTGGACAAAGCTAGTTAAAGCTATTGCAAGTCTTACCAGATTTGTAAGGGAGTTTAAAGGCTCAATAAACAGAACCAATGAAGCTACAAATCTTGAAGAAAGGGAAGAAGCTGAACACACTGTTATTGCCATTGTACAAAGGTTAGTCTTCTCCAAGGATATTAAAGAACTTCAGTCCCGAAAAGAGTTAATTACCAAAGACAAAACAAGCAGATTGTATCGACTAAATCCCTTCCTGGACCACAAGGGGATCTTCAGAGTGGAAGGTCGATTAGAGCATGACACTTTACATCCACACATCAAGCTTCCAGTTATCTTACCAAAGACCAGCCACATTACCAAGTTACTGATTGACCACTATCATCAGCAAGTGAGACATCAAGGGCGTGGCATGACCATAAATGAACTGAGATCTAATGGCATATGGATTCTCGGCTGTAGTCAAGCAGTGTCATCGTTTATCTACAACTGTGTCAAATGCAGGAAATTCAGTCGTCAAACAGAAGAACAAAAGATGGCAAACCTGCCTGGCAAAAGAATGGAGACAACTTCCCCCTTTACATGTTGTGGGATTGATTGTTTCGGCCCATTCTATATTAAGGAGGGAAGAAAGGAACTAAAACGCTAAGGACTGCTGTTCACATGTTTGTGCTCTCGAGCAATGCATATAGAGTTACTTGATTTATCAACTGACGCATTCCTTAATTCACTTTGTGCATTTATTGCTCTACGCGGAAATGTTCGTCAACTGCAATCATATCAAGGCACCAATTTTGTTGGAGCGAGACGTTAGTTTTTAGAAGCAGTAAAAGAAATTGACCAAGAATGCCTGAAACAGCTAGGCTGCGAGTATGTAATAAACCCACCTTCTGCCAGTCATATGGGAGGAGCCTGGGAAAGACAAATTCGAACAATCAGAAGTCTGTTGACGTCCATCCTGGATCAGTCGTCTAGGACACGTGACAGTTCATCCTTGAGAACCTATGAAGTGATGGCAATCGTAAACAGGCGACCTATAACAACACACTTACTCAATGATCCTACTGGATCTCAGCCACTTTTACCCAACTTTTTGTTGCTAATGAAATCGTCAGTAATACTGCTTCCACCAGGAAATTTTGTAAAGGAAGACCTTTACCTTTGTAAAAGATGGCGTAGAGTGTAGTACCTAGCTAACGAATTTTGGCAAAGATGGAAGAAAGAATATCTGTTGAGCTTACAACAAAGACAAAGGTGGCCCAAGACAAACGGTCAAAGTCAAAGTCAATGACATAGTGATCATACAAGACGATACAACAGCCAGAAATGATTGGAAGTTAGCTAAAGTTACTGCCGTGTACCCAAGTCAAGATGGATGTGTAGGAAAGGTGGAGCTACTAATCAGTGACTCAATATTGGATGACCATGGGAAGAAGCTGAGTAAACCAGTTCATCTAATAAAACCAATCCACAAGATTAGTACACATCATAAGTTTATTTTGGAAATCACAAGTGATTTGGTGGGAGTGTAGCTGCCGTCAGAGGCAACTCTCATATTTAAATTCATAATGATAACTTTATAATTGAAAAGCTAATAAATAGTTAAAATAAGTTCATAAGTAGTAATAAGTACATGCTGTTTAGTATATGTCAATTCATTTTTATTATTTAATTAAAACCCTAAAAAGGGGGAAAATATTTTTGTTGGTTTAGCCTGGGAATTATTATATTGTTGCAATCAGGATGTTGTTTCCGGTGCACTACAAGCACATCCACACGAGTGCGGCGCTAGCAACATGTTGCAACATGTTTTTTTTGTTTGCTTGTTTAAGAAACTGTAACTATCCAAGTTTATTCCTCTTGAGTGAGAGAGGCCAATGAGGTGTGTGTTTATCTTGTTAACTGCTTTGCCGTATACTTGATCACGTGTTAGTGTATAATTATCCAGTTAAGTGTATTTTCTTACTTATTGAATGTGCACTTCATTCATTCCTTTTGTATGCATTTTTTAGTTTATTATTATGTGCAAGTGTAACCCACTCAAATAATGGAGTTATGCAATTAGTAAAGGTGTCAGTAATATTTCTTTATATATATTATTGAATATGTATTTTTTTCTTTCTAATGTATAGTAATATTCAGGCAAGCAAAGTAAATATATAAATATATTTTATTTGATTTGTTGTCAATTTGAATTACTAATTAGAGAGGTGCGTCGATGGTTGCTGACGTCACTCATGCGCCAGCTCGTGGCGGGAGATACGAGCTGTACTTCTGCTCTGGCTTATTCATAGCCATCCTTGCATATTCTTCTTTAATTGTATGCCTGAACTCTTTTATTGCATTAGCGATTTGGAGTGTGCTGTGTGTGCTTGGTGGGAGTGGACGATTTCATCACGTTGCGATCTTTTGGATTCGTGCCAGAAGAGACGAATTGGAGTTCACTCGAGTGAATCGCACGATTCAAGGACTCGTTCGTGAGGAGTGAACGGTTCTTCATCGTTGGTTTCGGCGAGGATTCTGTAGGCATTCGTTCATACACTTACACTGATTTGAACTGAAGCAAACACATTTCGACCTGATTCAGGAGTTACGAAGTTAGTTGGAGTTAGTTTGGACTGTCTATTTCATTTTATTTTATTTTATTTTATTCAATTCAATTGTGATATATTTGATATATTTTTGTCAAACAAGTGACAATTACACTGCATAGTGTTATAACAAAAAGAGAAACAAAAAGAGGGCACACTGAATACAAATAACACCTGTTGAAACGTATTTCTGTGTATGTTTTTATTCAAGCAGTTGGTGACTGAATTGACATTTGAATCGCGAGTGCAGACACATTTCTTAAGCACAATTATTTTTTTTATATAATTCTGTGTTTAGTGTAAGACCCCGAACCCGAGACTCCAAATACTAGTGGTTAATATAAATATAAATATAAATAATATAAACATATATTTGGTGAGCTCAGACCTTGTAGATATTTTTCCTCCTTTTATTTATATAATTCCGGTAAACGGGTTCCACAAGCACCACTTTTAGAGGGTTAATATAAGTTTTATGTTTTGCCTTTCGTAGTTCTGACGGCATTGTCGGGACATAAAAGGGATACAAGACTATAATGTACAAGACATACTACAGACTCGTGTCCAAATAAATGTCTGTTGAAACCAAGAACGACCTGAGCCTTTGATTCAACTCGAGGGGAGTAACAAAAGCTTTACTCAGCATTAACGAGCAGCATGTTTGTCTCGACAGAACAAGTGTGTGTCTTCAGCGTGTGTGTGAGAGAATATGTGGTTATTTATTGGGTTAGTTTACCGTGTTTTAGCTTTCACTGTATTTTTGTTTTAAATGCAAATTAAGTTAAATTCAAACAAAGAAAAGACATTGTATCAAAGTTTGAGATAGCGTTAGACTATACTGTAGATCACTCGTGAACCCTGTGTGTGTTTTGCTTCAAGAGAGCAACCAAACATTTGTGTTGTGCTTTTACTTTTATATTTATTTTTTCACACCGGGAAATGTCATGTAGTTTTTCAGCTGAGATTCGGTTTTCTTCATAAAGTCACGGGGCTTCGGTTGTGCGCGTCCATGCTCCGCGTGCACGTGAGTGAGAGCACGCTTTCCATCCGAATAAAAACTAAAAACTTTCCTTGGAGATATATAAATAAATAGTACTAAAAAATAAATAATTAAAAGAAAATAAATTTGAAAATAGTGTTCTTTTCCGGTTATTATTTAGCATATTCCGTGTCTTTTGATGTTTTAGTTATTTTACTAGTAGCCTGTAGTATATTAATAATAATAATAAGAAGAAACAAATAATAAATACATTAAAAAAAAAAAATACATCTCTTCTTGGGAATTTAGTCACGTGACTAGAATGCTTCGCATAAATCCTGCGCGTGCTGTCAATGACGTTTGAAATTAGAATGAACAGAATCTTTCTAAACTCATTCTTTTTGATCGCTTTTGCAACTCTGCTCGTTTGCATTCTGCTCTACTGCAAGTACCAAAATATTTCCTCTGCTCCGCTGCACTCTTAACTCAGTTGATCTAAGAGTCCGATATATTAAGATTGCAAGTCTGTCTGCAAGACTGCGCGATTATCCCGGCTCCAGAAGATTCAGCTGGTTCCCCAAAACAAAACCATGCTGTTCACTGCCAGTCTGGTGATGTTATGGTGGTACTCCACCTGGGTGAAAGGTAAATCACCGAATACAGTGAATCAGGAGGACACCGAACAGATCACCAGAAAGAAAACCGAGGAACAACTGGAGTGGCATTTCACAGAAGGTAAGAGCATTATTGTATCTTCTGTACATACACGTTATTCCAGGTGTTTGGTGCCCAGTCTGAAATGGGAAATTAAAAATGTGACATTTCATTGATAAAATTGTATAAGCAACATTTTTGCTGGCTTTTTATACCATTAAAATTTGTATTGATACTGAATTATTAGCATTTAATGGATTTAGTGATCAATGCGTTCTTTAACTATTCCATGTTTTATTATAGAATATTGTTCTATATTTAAGTATATATTTCTACAATTCTTAATCACAGTAACCATTATTCTGATAACAATAAAGTAGATCCAAAGCTATTTCTGCCCTCTTCTACTTTTGACACAGGATCTGAATCTAGTACTACCTCTGCAGGTGACTCTGAGGTGAACAGTGCTCCTGAGACCGTCATTGTCCAAGAGTGAGGATGCACCTGAGACCGTCATTCAGTCCATGCACCTGAGACTGAGGATGCACGTCATCGCCCCTGAGATGACCGTGCATCATCCCTCAGACAAACGACAGTGCATCATGAGTCCATGATAGTGCTACCTGAGACTGTCATCGCCCCTGAGATGGAGAGTGCTCCTGAGGCTGACACTGTCCCAGAGACAAACGGTGGTCCTGAGACCATCAACGTCCCTAAAATGGACCGTGTACCTGAGGCTGACACTGTCCCTGAAGTAGACAGTGTCGCTGAGTCTGTCCTCGTCCCTGAGACGGTTATTGTGACCGAGACCGCCATCATCCCTGAGATGGACGGAGCACTTGACACTAACACTGTCCCTGAGATAGACAGTTCACCTGAAACTGTTATTGTCTCTGAGATGGACAGTGAGAAGGCCATCATCCCTGACTTTGTCCTTGAGACTGAAACTGCCTCAGAGATAACACTGCCCTTGAGACTGAATCTGTCTCTGAGACTTTCACTGTCTTTCAGCCTCAAACTGCCTCTGAGCCCGAAACTACCTCTGAGACTGACCCTCCCCGTGAGACTGGCCCTGCGTCTGAGAAAGACACTTCCACTGAAGGGGACATCTGTCAAACTAACACTTCCTCTCAGATTAAGTCTGCGTCTCAGATTGAGTCTGCCTGATAGACCGCCACTACGTCTCAGACTGAAAGTACGTTTCACAATGACAGGACGTCTCAGACTGACGCTGCCTCAAAGACAACACTGCCTCTTAACTTCATCTGAGCCTACAACTGCCTCTGAGACTGACCCTACCTCGGAGACTGCCCTTGAATATGAGGATGCCGGGGGCTTTGAGGCCGACACAAACACTATCTCAGAGTCTGACTTGACCTCTGAAGCTTCCGGTGTCTCTGATTCGGACTGGAAATATCAGATGGCCACTGCTTCTCAACTGCCGATGGATCTGATCCAGCTCCTGCTTCTCAGACATCCACTGTCTCTGAGGCCGACGCTCCCTGAAGACCTGTGCCCCTTTTAAAGTTTTAAAGCCTGTCCTATTCTGTATTTGGTGAAATAAAAAGCATATATATAACTTCTTCTTCTACATTTCATTCTTATTTTCTTCTCTTTTTTTAAAGGAAGAGAATTTATGTCACTGTGGAGTCTATGATAGGAGCAATGCTAAATCAATCATTCAATCAATCTTGCAAGAAAAGTTCATATACTATATCACTCATGAACCATGTACTGGTTCACTGACTCTCTGGCTATATCATAATCCTAATTCATTACATTATGTTTCATAGTAGGACAAAATCTATCCTCACCATGAACTGAATTTTGCACTTATTTTTATTTTTTTATGACTATTCAATATTACATGCAATAAAATATTAGTTTTTTCTTTTGCAATATACACAAAATATTATTTAAAACAAAAAAGGAAGGAATTCTTTGAGAATTTACATTCATGAATGTAACATTTGGCAAGAAAATAGCAAAGTTATATATATATATGTGTGTGTGTGTGTGTGTGTGTAAATATATATATATTATTAAATTCAGGAAGTTTATAATTTCCCTGTAGCAACTGGATCATTTTGAGACTTCAACCAAAAATCTTTCCATTCTAAAAACGCTACGTTGTTCAAAAAAATTTCACACAAATAGCTAAAGTAATGTGACATCTATTAATAACTGAATAAATGTCTGTTTAAAATGGCACTGAAAAGATTTTAGTCAACAAACAAGTCATCAAAGACTTTCCTGTGGGTTTATGTGTGGAATGTCAATCATCCGCGGGATCACGTGTCTGTTTTTAATGGAACTCTTGTGAGCTCGCGCAGTCACGTGGTCGTCACGGCTCCAGGAAGTTCCCTCAGCTCAGATAGCTCTCTGCTAGCTGTCAAACACCGAATCAGCTCAGGACAACCGACAGCAAAAGCCGAAACTTACCACATTATCGCGCGGGACAATGGGATGAAATACATTTGTAATTTGAGCGTCGAGCGTCTGTGTTTCAGCGAGATGAAAGGGCAAAACGCGAAGGCTACATGCTAGCCAACTGCTCATGACACAATAACAAAACAAGTTTTTCGTTTATTTTTGGACTCAAGAGGGATGGAGCGGGACGGTTCGAGCTCGCTAGTGATCTTTATAACTGTCAAGTAACTGCGGTTTTGTTTCACTCTGTTTTGTTGACACCTGCCAGGAGGTCGTAAGTGTTTTTGTGTCCTATCTTAACGTTTGTTTACGTGTGCTTGGTCGCCATGCACGACGCGTACGAGCCCGTTCCTATCCTGGAGAAACTGCCCCTGCAGATCGACTGTCTGGCGGCCTGGGGTGAGTTCTGCGTCCCTTTTCCTTCAGCTCCCTCCCTGTCTGCATTTCAACGCTCACCTTTTCATTCGCGGATAATAACTGCGCGTTAAAACCTCGCGAAACGAGCTCGAGTTGTTTCCAAAAAGCTTTTCTCTTTGGCCGCGTGTCAGAATCTGTTCAGCCGGGTGCGTATGGGCATTTCTGCTTGGGACGGATTTTACTGAGCAGTGTGGTTTGATCGAATTATCTTTTTCTGGTTATGCATCGAAACCTTGTGAGCTGACTGTCAAGAAAAAAAAAAAAGAAGTAGCAGCCGGTCAGCTGACTTGGTCAACTGGGCTGTGATCTCCAAAAGAGCTGTATAATTCGACAGGTCACCAGGTTTTGAGTCATAGCCGGAGGAAAAAAGACAACTATTTGGAAGAAGAACGTATTTTATAGTTAGGCAGCTTAAAGGTGTTGCGTCTTGTACGTGTTTAGATTAGATTTCATCAAGCAAGTATAAGGGAAATGAAAGCTCGGTGAAATTTCACATATGTGGGCTTATGAGGTTGGTTGTTTGGTTTGAGCAGTCATTGCATGACATTTAAATGCTCTAAATATTACACACACGTAGCTTAAAATGTGCTTTAGAGGTCATTTTTTTCCCAAGATGCACTCACACTATATAAGTAAATAAAAAGAAATGAATAACATGGCACAAAACCGACAAATATAAAGGTAAAACTAAATGAACGAATAAAATTGGTCAAGCAATTCTATTATTTTTGGAGCACTAGAGCCGACCCTATTCATTCGGTTTGTGCTACAGAGCTAGTTCCATGAACGTATTTTTAATACGTCGGCGATGTGTGATAATCATAATGATTTTGCAGATGATTGGCTCCTTGTGGGGACCAAACCCGGTCATCTCCTTCTGTACAGGATCAAGAAAGATGCAGGTGCATAGTTGTTTTTTTTTGTATAGCATCAAACAGTTTTAATTTTAAGTCGACAATGTATTTTAATAATAATAATTTTAAATTTACAGGTACTAACAGGTTTGAAGTTACGTTAGAGAAATCCAATAAGAACTTCTCAAAGAAGATTCAGCAGGTGAGAGAGAAATCCGTTTAGTTTAGTTTAGTTAAATTTTTTTATTTTACACCCAAATGTTGTCACTATTTACACACCATTATGTTTTATACCTGTTATATGATTTTGGTGTTCTTTGGTCCTTTTTTGAGTTTGTCACTTTAAACTGATTTTATTGATATAGATGAATGAAACGAGACGTCATGAGGGTGGAATAATAACGACAGAATGGCTGCGGTGAACGGCTGCTTCTAATGTTTTCTGTTTCCTTTCTCAGCTTTTTGTGGTGTCACAGTACAAGATTTTGGTTAGTTTGTTGGGTAAGTGTTTCCAGATTTGTTTATTCAACGACTCCTCGGAGTGATTTATTCCAGTAATACGAATAACGAATCACAGTAAAAGGTTTGCGTCACACAAATCTCCCGTTTACATGTAATTTTCATCATACTGGGTATTCTCACAAGAGTGTGGGCATTTGACCAATTTATGCAGAGATTATGACCTCGAAGGGATTCATTTGCAAAGTATTGGGTTTCCATGAGGCAATTGTTTATCGCCATATAATAAGTCGCTTCATAATCGCATTATGCACGTAAAAGTATGTGACGTGTTCTCATATCGCTTTATTTAAGGCTTGCGGTTGAGTACCAATGCCTTCTTTTGTTTCAGAAAATAACATCCACGTTCACGACCTGCTCACGTTCCAGCAGATAACTGTTGTTTCCAAAGCCAAAGGAGCCACACTGTTTGCCTGTGACCTGCAGGTAGGTTAAAGAAGCATCATGGCCTGTATATTAGCATGCAGTGGCCCCAGAGTTGTGTTTGAGAAACGTTAATGGAACGTGTTGATGGATCAAGTTGCTCTGCTGAATACCTGCATGAATGCGTTAACTTCAGTATCAATCGGAAATAATGGATCTTGTGGACACATTTGCTTAAAGGTCATTGCAAAAAACGCTGATGCTGCGATGAGTGGAGTTTATATAAACTGAATGCTTTCTTCTTCTTAACAAAAAGCACAGCGGTGTGAAAAGAGGAGTTAAGAAAGTGGATATTAATTGATTTAAGACTTGTGGCACCTGCTCTGCGATTCACGAAGTCAGTTCACTTTCAATTTTATATAGTAGCACTTCATGCAATTGTTTAATTTGTAGAAAGCAGCTTTAAAGTAGTAAACAGGAAAAGCAGTGGTACTGTCGCTTTTCGATTAGTTGTACAAGTTGAGTTTGCATTATAAAGCAGTATTCCAGTGTGTTGCTATGAGTTTGACTTCCACAAACCGAACAGAAGAAACGACTGAAATGTGCGCCGAGGTCGTGAATGCGTTTGTTGGTTGATACTTTGACCCAGTGATTGCATCTGGTTTTTATTCTCGTTTCTCTCTTTCTCTTTCTTCAGCAGTCTAGCTCAGGTGAAGCCAAGCTGCGCATGTGCGTCGCAGTCAAGAGGAAAATTCAGCTGTATTACTGGAAGGACAGGGAGTTCCACGAACTGCAGGTTGGCTTGAAGCTTGGAAACACGGGAACGAAATATTGCTGGTAAACCGTGACGGTAGCCTGAATCATGTTCGGTCACCATTGCAGGGAGATGTTGCCGCTCCAGACATTCCCAAGTCCATGGCTTGGTGCGAGAACTCCATTTGCGTGGGTTTCAAACGAGACTACTATCTGATCCGGGCAAGTAAATTAAAATGCTCATGAATGTGTAGTTTGCAGTTTTGTCAGAAAAATGTCTATGTTAGCCAGCAAAAATACAACAGCGGCCCAGTGGGGAAAAATTAAATCGTAAACCATTTTGTTTATGCAAGCTTGCTGCTCTCAGTTTTAGTTGCAGTGTGTATCAGGTGGCCGTCTGAGATTCTCTCTCAAATGCTGCAGCTAACTGTATCACAGCACGTATGTTCATACACGTAATGCTTTTGGGGTCAATTATGTGGCTTTTCATCTTTAGATGGACGGACGCGGCTCAGTCAAAGAGCTGTTCCCCACAGGGAAACAGCTGGAACCGTTGGTGGCCCCATTGGCTGATGGGAAGGTCGCAGTGGGTCAGGATGACCTCACGGTTGTTTTGAACGAAGAAGGCGTCTGCACTCAGAAATGCGCCCTTAACTGGACGGACATTCCCGTCGCCATGGGTATGTGTGATGTCAGTCTGAACAAGCGTGTTTCACAGGTGCTCATTAGCAACTTACCAAACACGTCTGATCACGACTTTATTCACTGTTGAACCTCTTGTCAGGCCATCAAGGAAACTGGTCTTGAAAATAAACGTGGCTATTTTTAGTTTGTAATTAAAAGAAACACAATGATCAGTAAAAAGTAAAAAATCTTGTCTAATATTAATTTCATTGTCATATGCACATCTGATGACAAAAAAAATACTTCTATAAATGAACATCCAATCAATTTGCAGTCGAGAAACCAAGCCGCACTCTTTATTTTACTCATTCAGTATTCTGTTTCTCTCAGAAGTACATAACAATAAGGAAGTAAAATCCAGCAAAAATAACCATATTATGAAATGTATTGTTATCGTGATGTAAAATTCATAGATTCATTAGAATGGTTAATGTTGATTTATGACCAGGCCAAAACTGAATCTATACCTGCAGAACTCATCCACAGATTTCCACAGACTACGAGCACCCGACATGCAGAGTTCATCAGATCCTCTGCTCTTTGCATGGCTGCTTTTTAAGTGTTTCCGGACATTTATTGAGCTTTCAGTTAACAGTTATAGAGTATGGTACTGTCAGTTAATTTCTATTTTCACATGTGTGTTGATCAGAGCACCAGCCGCCGTACATCATCGCAGTGCTACCTCGCTATGTGGAGATCCGCACCCTTGAGCCCAGACTTCTGGTGCAGAGCGTAGAGCTGCAGAGACCTCGGTTCATCACCTCCGCTGGGTGAGAGCCGTCTAAGCCTTTTTCCTCGTTTTCATGTTTTCCCATATTTTCTGTCATTTGTATAAAGTGCCTCTATTACGGGTTTTGAAAGGTTCACGTTTTGGTTTTGGGAGTCCCAAACAACGGGTTGAAATGCATTCAAAGTCAAAAAATCATGCCTGTAATGCCTGATAAAGCAGCGTTGGTGAGCGCATGCTGATTTGTGTTTGGTGTTACCGGGAAAACTGATCATTTTAGGGCTCCTAGTGGCAAAGAATACATTTGCATTTTCGTTCATACCAACACAATATGCTAATGTTTTGTGTTGACGTCAACATGACACTGCTTGGGATTTAAAAAACGACTCAATGTTTCAATGATTCAGAGTCGACTCTTTCTTTTGAGACACAATAACTTTATACACGGTGCACTGTCAGATTTAAAACTTTGTAGGATGTATTAATTCACTTAGAGATGTGTTTACACATTGCATGAAAGATCATTTATAAAATTAAAACAAAATAATATAAAATAATATAAAACAAAAACCAGTTCCCACTTCAGTTTGGATGCAAATCTATCTTTAAACTTTCATTGTATGGACAAAAAAGCAATATCTTTTTTTGCTTTCCACATAAGAAAGAAAAAACCCTTGTGTGTTTGGAACGACGCAGAAAACATGATTATAGAAATGTAATTTTTGGTTGAACTATCCCTTTTAATTTGACATTTCAATATGCAGCTTGTGAATGGTAAAGTTAAAGTTATATTCTGATCGAAAGATCAAATTCTTTAAAGGCGCAGGTTTCGGTAACGCATGATTTCTCAGATGTCCTTTTTACACGTTACAACTGCTTACTGTTATAATAACAATGAGTTATGCATAATTACATGCAAGTAACTTTAAGCCACAGTCTAATCCTGACCCTAACCATATAGTAAGTACGTGTAGGTTTTTAATATTACTCAGTACTTAAATGTGTAGTTACACTGTAACAAGGACACCTTAAAATAAAGTGTAAAAAATTTTTTCTCATGATTGATCACCCCAACTTTAAAGTGTTTAAGGCATGTTTTCATTGAACTGCTGTGAAAAGTGAAAAGTCTGACTCTGTTTTCCTCTGTAATTTCACAGATCCAATGTTGTGTATGTCGCTAGCAATCACTTTGTGTGGCGTCTGGTGCCCATCTCTATAGCCAGCCAGATACGACAGCTGCTGCAGGACAAACAGTTTGAACTGGCGCTTCAGCTGGCGGTGAGATACTATTTATCATCCAGTAAATAGTCAATTCAGAGCACACGGTGTTATCATAGTTTGAGCTTGCTTTTGTCCCTCTTTCCTCAGAAAATGAAGGATGATGCAGGATGCAGACAAGAGACAACAGATCCATCACATTCAGAACCTGTTTGCCTTCAACTTGTTCTGTCAGAAACGCTTTGATGACTCCATGCAGGTGTTTGCTAAGCTAGGCACAGGTGAGTTCACGCAGCAGTGATGATGCACCATAAACGAGGACAGAATAGCATGTAAGTATGTCCAGTGTGTGAAAAAAACACGTAAATTGAGTATTCATATACTTGAAAGGCACATAAAATGTATCTACATATGAATTTTTACAGCTTTAACATAAAATGCAAGATTTCTGTTATAAACCTTTTAAATTAGTCTGTTTTACATCAATAAATCCAATTTATTTTAATGGCATACATGATTTTTTTTTTTATATAAATAAAAGGTATTGCTTGATCCACAGATGATATTTTAAACTAAATAAAATTAACGAAATACATCCAGAACAATTTGAATGGATGTTGAAAATATGATTAAATAAAATCAAATAGATTTCTATAGTTATAATTTTACCTTTTTCTTTATGTATGATTAACAAATATGCATGTTTTACTTAAACTTATTTTATGTTAAAACTGTGTAGATGGGATGTGCTATTTAAAATACTTCAACCTTAATTTTCATTGTTTAACAGTATTTAAGAGAAACTTTCTTGTGGGCTATTAACAGTTTAATACCAACTGGTTTAAATACCAATCAGAATGGTGTTTTGGAAAGGTCTTTTTTTGTGTGCGCTATACATCAGATGGTATGTAGTTTTTGCCTGGTGCTTGCTTGTTATTTAATTTAGTCCACTAGAGAGTGCCACTGGACCAGGAAATATAGATGTATGCATAATAGAGTTCTGTAGTGATAACGTGTTTTTGTAGGCCAACCTTGGAAACCCTAAAGTATAGAATTTTTTGTATTGGCTTTAAAAATGAGTTTATGTTGTGGTCAATAAAAATGCATGATTTTTACACGTAATAGTCTTCACAAATGAGCACAGCTCACACAAAGAGCGTAAATGCTATCTCCAAAAGTAAAAGGCTAAACAGGCTATACACAAATCACCACCATAACGTCTTTATTTAGAAAAAAAATAATTGACTGAAAGTTTGAGTTACAATACTATGAGGACATGGGTTTATCTGTTCCACCACCTCTAAAATGTGACTAAAACAATTCATTTTTTTAAGAATTTTTTTTTAATATATTTTATGTGGTGGAATAAAATGTGAAATATCCTCAGCTCATTCACATAGAGATCTAATTTTAGACATTTAATCCAAAATCCCATTGACTTTAGCGTTTGCCCTTCTCTCATATAGACCCCACTCATGTTATCGGACTGTATCCAGACCTGCTCCCCTCTGACTACCGCAAACAGCTGCACTACCCGAACCCTCTGCCCTCTCTGTCTGGAGCCGAGCTGGAGAAAGCCCACCTGGCCCTCATAGACTACCTGACACAGGTATTCACGGTTCATCCGTTCATACTGATCGTTCTTAAACTTCTTTTCATCTTGTCACAGCTTCCTCTGTGTGTTTCGTGATAGAAACGCAGTCATTTAGTGAAGCAGCTGAACGACACGGACCCCTTCACCACCTCCCCTCTCATGGAAGGGACCCCCACCATCAAGAGCCGCAAAAAGCTCCTTCAGATCATCGACACCACTCTGCTTAAATGTTACCTCCACGTAAGGCCTCCGGGTTGTTCTCAGTAGATCTGTTCTGATTTAACAACCACTGTTGGATTCAGACTGATGATAGAATGTAAAATTTGCAAAGTATTCACATAAGACTGATATAGATTAAATAAGTTTTACTTAAGCACTTTGCAAAGGTATTCACATAAACACATACTAATGAATATATATATATATATATATATAGATTATATATATATATATATTATTTATATATATATATATTCAGGTTATATATATATATATATTATATATGTGTAAATTATATTATATATATAGGATATATTATATAACAATATATATATATATATATACATATTATATATATATATATATACACACACACACACCATGGGTTCAACAAAATGCAGCACAACTATAGTATTATCTCACAATATTGCTGTATTTTGATCAAATAAATGCAGTCTTTGGTGAGCATAAGAGATTTGTAGACCCTGTGTCTGGAAAAAATGTCACGTATGGTCACCCTGACCAAAGCTAAAAATAAACTCAAACATATTGTGATCTTAGAGCGTTCAACAGCAAGAATTAACAGAGCCAAACCCTGGTTTGTATTATTGTAAGCCATGTAGGCTGGCTTTGTTGTACAATAAATAATCCAGAAAAAATCTCATTAAAACAATGCTAGCTATTAACTTTTTTAACATGTCAATCAGTCATTTACTTCAACAAGATAGTATAGAGTGTATGAATGTATAAATACTTGCCTGAAGCTCTTGCCAGTAGACGGATCATACCAGTTATAGCCAGTTCATCTCATCTCACTTAAAAGCATTCAGTATGATTTTTTTTTTTAATCCACAGACCAATGTAGCCTTAGTATCGCCTCTTCTGCGGCTGGAGAACAACCACTGTCACATAGAGGAGAGCGAGTATGTGCTGAAGAAAGCCCACAAGTACAGCGAACTCATCATCCTCTATGAGAAAAAGGCCTTCATCAGAAAGGTGTGCTCAGGTCTTCTCAGCTTCCTCTTACTGAGAACATCTATATATTAATGTGACCTCCGGTAATCTCCATTAGGAGCGTAATCTCTGTGGGTGTCCTCGAGCATCTGAAAATGATTTGCAGGGCTTAGAGCGGCTCTTGTTTACAGAGATGCTCTAATCAGGTCCTGAGCTGTTTTGTTGATGTCATGCTTCACAGAAGAGTTGATGAGGAGCAGGCCGTGTAGATCCATAGTGCCTAATGAACTCTCACTGCTGCCAGACGTACTAATATAAACGGCGCATTCATGAATATACACAGATCTCTGTTTGTATTGCAGCACTGACCCCGCTGTGTTCTCTTGCTTTATTAGTAAACAGTATGCTGCGTATTCTGAATAGCCTCGTGTCATCTTCCTCATTCAGTTCAGTAGACTTAAAGAAGTGTGTTTGTCCAGCTCTGCAGGTTCTGCTGGATCAGTCCACTAAAGCCAATTCTCCTCTGAAGGGCCATGAGAGGACTGTACAGTATCTTCAGAGACTGGGTAAGGTGACCACACTCGTTCACTGCACATATACTACTTAATTAAAGGAATATTTCACTCGAAAAGGAAAATTCTGACACATTTACTCACCTCCAAGCCATCCTAGGTGTATATGACTTTCTTCTTTCAGACGAACACAGAATTTAAAAAAAAATGTTTGTGGATTATTTTGAAGCTCCATAAATGGGATATAACCGCCGTGAAACTAACCTATAACAGTTAAGCCTTGGGGGGGTTAACACATGTTCTCTGAAGCAGATCGATTATTTGTTCTTAAATCGAATTAAACGAGTCATATGATGCTACTTTATTGATTATTATTTTGAGTGTTTGGTGTACATACCTACAAACTAGTTACTTTTTGGAGAAAAAAGTTTTGAATTAAAATGTTTGTTCATTTGTGTCAATCGTCTAGATCTAAAGAGTTTATTTAATTTATTATATAATTTTATGAGTGTGGAGAGAGAAAAATTGCAAGCCAGTAGACAGTGATGTGAGCGTGATTGAGACATCATGAGCTTTTTTTTTTTTTTTCGGGGCGTGAGAAAATGTCTGATCGGTGTACAAAACAGACGGTCATTGAGACAAGTTGTGTTCGATCTGAAGCAGCGCTGCGCAAACCGATCGCTGTATGATATTAGAGCACTTCATGCTTCAAAACTCTCTCGTGGTGCTTTGATATTAAACGTGATCACTTTGCACGCAGCAGCTTCAAACCGAACACGACTCATCTCATCTCAGTGCGGTCCTTGGACACAAATTTACGCTATTTGTAAGTTAATACAATATTAACTGTTTTTCCTCAAGTTAAGCTGACAAAGTTTCAATTGAAAGATACAGCAGAACTGTTTTGCGTCTCTGGTGTTTTGGTACTGAAACTGAATGAATCAAGTGTGTCAATGATTCACTTGCCTCCTTTTTTAACGAATCAGCCGTTTGATTGACTAATGACTCGCTCATTAAAACAGTCATTTAACGCCAAATGCTGGTGAATTTTTTTCAACATTTTTACCCTGTTTGTTCAAAAATATTTAAAGCATTAATGTAATGTAATAAAAATATAATTTTTATAATATAATATAAAATAATTTTTATATAGCGTTTAAAATTCTGCGGTGTAAATGCATTTATGGCACCTTAGCTTCAGAGCACAGTCTGTGTAAATACATTTAATGCCGCTAAATATGCAGCTTCTGTTTCCTCTGCACTGAAAAAGAAAAAGTTTGTAGCTACTCTATGCCCCGCCTCTCTCAAACACGTTCTGACAAGCACAGGCTGCTCTGATTGGCCAGCTGACCCAGCGCTCTGTGATTGGACAAACATCACAAGCATGCGTCGTAACACCCCTTACCATAATCACAAGGTCAGCTTTCAAAAAAAATAAATGTAGTTTTACAATCAGTATCTGTTCTGAAAGATTCGTGAGACAGACACAGTGCTTATTTGTATTTGCACAAGCCATAATTGACTCACTGTGATGTGTGTGACCCTGTCTCTCTCTCTCTCACACACACACACACTTACACACACACACACACACACACACACACACACACACAAAGACACAGTGCATTTTAAAGGCCCTTTCACACAGGACGGGGGCATGCCTATTCATTTCAAGGGCTTGTGTAGCGCAAGTGCAAAACTTAAACTAGTAGAAAATACTTAAACTAATAACAAGATATTAGTTACTTACATGCACTTTTTCAGAAGCACCAGATTGTCAGAGCCAAGTCAGAAATGACACATTTTCGTTTTGAGAAAGGAAAAGAAGAAATTGCATCATACGACACCTTTAAAATAAAATTCAATAAGTGTAGCACTCTCAGCTCCATTAAACTCTTAAAATCCATTTCCTACTAATACAGTGTAGAAGCTAGTTTTAGTAACACTGGGGTGATTGATCAGTAACATTTGTCCTTTCAGACTAAATGCGTTCAATATGTTGATGTGTCAGACATGATCCACCTCACCAGCATTGATTTCTGTTCAGGTGTGGAGAACCTGGGCATCATATTTGAGTTTTCACCGTGGGTTCTGAAGATTTGTCCAGAAGATGGACTGAAGGTGAGATAAAGTTGATCTGGTTTTATTTATGTGCACTCTGTTTTAATGTTTTTTGCTCCGTTTTCAGATCTTCACTGAGGACCTTACGGAGGTGGAGACTCTTCCCAGGGATAAGGTGTTGAACTTTTGAAAGAAGGCTTCAAAGAGCTGGCCATCCCATACCTGGAGCACATCATTCACCTGTGGGGACGAGACTCGGCCCGAGTTCCACAATGTTCTGATCCAGCTCTACCTGGAGAAGGTGCAAGGCCTCATGAAAGTGTATCTCAACTCACTGCCTGAAGGTCAGACACGCAGCTGTCACTCACACCGCTTTATTAGAGCTGCTCTGAGGGGTGCTGCTGGTAACAATAGCGCAATATCTCCTCAAGTAATGCAATCATGATGCAACAGAAAAACATAGACTTGAAACTATTTCAAATTAAAAGTGTCATTCTGAAACTTTAAGTTCTCAGACAGAAGTGCTTCGGATTGTGATACTTTTTTTTAACGCCACCAAAACATTCATTTAATTTAAAAGGAAAGTAAACAAAAGGACATTTTTCTGAGAGCTTGTGGTACTTATAGCAGTAATCTAGTGTTGAATAAACCCTTTATTAGCAACACAGTGCTAATGATAAAAAAATTGACACCGCTGAAAGAAAGTCATAATTTGTGTAAACAAATGTGGGCTAGACGGGTTTTTCAAAAAAGAAGAAGCAGAATAATGGATAACAAAAAAACAGGATGCAAAGTGTCCATAAACGTGTCTAAAAGACTTCTAGATGAATTCAAGGCCAAGCGCGTCGTGTTGACTGTGTCCAGGTGTTCCAGCTGTAGCTGCAGGAAAGGAGGAGGGAGAGCTGGGAGAGTACAGGAACAAGCTTGTGTTGTTTCTGGAAGTGTCCAGCTGCTACGAGCCCGAGCGACTCATCAGTGATTTCCCATTTGATGGTGAGTGAACAGGTCGGAGGCGTACAATAGAAAATCTAGATAGTGAAAATAGTTCTTGTGTTGCTTCCTCGTCGCTCTGGTTCTCTCAGGTCTGTTGGAGGAGAGGGCTCTTCTTCTGGGTCGTATGGGAAACATGAGCAGGCTCTCTTCATCTACGTTCACATTCTCAAAGACACGCGTATGGCTGAAGAGTGAGTATCGCTCTGCGCTGATCCCCTAGACCTGTTCTGCATCAAAAAGTCAATGTGAAATTAAAATGGTTAGTTCACCCAAATATGAAAATTGCCATGTTTTTACTCACCCTCGAGAAGTCCTAGGTGTATATGACTTTTACGCAAATCCGATCTGAGGTATATTAAAAATTGTCCTGTTTTTCCAAGCATTATCATTTCAATCAAGTAAAAATGGACATTTGTAATAAACCTTTTGTCACATGGCTCCGGAGGGCAAATTAAGGCCTTCTGTAGCAACTTTATTGTTTTTGAAATAAAATATCCATATTTTAAGCGTAATAAGCACCTTATCTAACTGTGGTTCGCAAAAGCCGTTGTGTTGGATAATGGAGGACGTATTGTAGAGAGGCGATTAGAATTGGTCATGAATCAATAGAATTCGAGGATTTGTAAAGAAAAATGTCGATATAAGCAAAGAGGAGGCTTTTCTTTGCTTAAGTAAGGAAACTTGGCTTCCTTTGCTCCTGTAAACAAATTCATATCTAGCATATCTCAGAGGGATGCACTCGAAGAACAAAACGCATAGATTCGTTACAGGCCTTTATTTTTATGAGGCAGGTTTTATTATAGATGCACATACTTAACAAAAGCACACAGCCACTGCAATGATAACGCTTGGAATAGGAAACAAGAAACAATAAAAACTTGTTTCCATTTATCGCAGCAAGTCTTCCAGGTCCTGAAGCAGCAAAACAGCCCCAGACTACCACCAGCATATTTTACTGTTTTCCCCTAAAGATGAACTTCTAGAAGCGCCGCTGGCCAGAGCCCACTGAAATTAATAGGGAGAAAGTGTATAAATTTCGAGAGTGGCTTGACCAGTTTATCTGGCTCATTTAGATTTTATTTTTGTTTCATTTGTCTTGAGTATTGAAGTAAGTTCAAATTTCTGTTCAACTTACAAAGAATTACTTTTGAGCTGCACTGTTGTATATTTTAACCAATAGCCTTGGAAGCCTTGGATGGCATTTGACCATCAGCCTCCATGTTTCTGTCAGAAAGCCTCTTCAAAAGACCTCTGCAATCCACTGCAAACTCTCATGAATATTTCATGTTTACAGTTCCATGAAAGCAAAGCTGACTTTTTTTACACCATCACTTATACCCTTTTGTCTTTTCTCGTGTAACATGTTAAGACTCTTATTCTCTTTGTTCTGATTTTTCTCAGGTACTGTCACGGTCATTATGATCCATCAACAAACGGCAATAAAGATGTGAGTGCCGCTCAGTGACTTTTCACCAATCTTGTTTGAATTGTTTCCACTGTCACATTGCAACTTTACAGTGTGAGTTGTTTTATAGTCAATGCAGTCTGGCTTGTACTGTATATTTTACAATGCACCAGTTCCTGATTTAAATTTTTTTTTTTGCATGTTTGTCACACTTTCAGATCATCAGACAAACTTAAATATTAATCAAAGATAACACAAGTAAACACAACATGCCGTTTTTAAATTAAGGTTTTTTTTATGAAGGGAAAATCCTGCATTAAAACTGCATGTTGTATTAACTTGTGTTATCTTTGATTAATATTTAATGATCTAAAACATTAAACATATGTATCTTTATTTTTAGAGTTACAAAATAGCATGAGATGGCTTTATCTTCAATGTCAGGTTTTTTTTTTTTAGTAACATTTTTGCTCTCACACCATAGGAAACACTGATACATCAACTGCCCATACATATATACACACACACATATAATGTAGAATAATATAAATAAAATATATTGTATTATAATAATAATAAATTATAATAGTACATTGCATTCTCTCAAAATTAAGAAATTAATTTAAACTGTATTTATGTACTGTACATGTAATCTACTAGTGAAATTATACAGTATAAGGACTAGCATAAATTGCCCCAACATGCAATATTACTTTAATACTATCATTAAGCTACTAGAAAAGTTGATTTCATCCCATACAGTCAGGATATGATGTTAAATATTATTATATCGTTCAAACAAATATGATATTATATAAAAAATGCAAACATGCAAGCTGTTTAGAGAGACTGAATGCAAAACATTAAGGCTAGTCAATTAAAAAGACAATTAAAACATCTTTTAATATTTAGTTTAGTCACTATGGCTTGAAGTCTGAGGGTTTGTAAATACGACTGTCAGTCCCAAACACTGTGAATGTGGCCAGCTGGTAAAATGCGTGTCTCTCCTGTCTGTAGGTGTATCTGTCCCTGCTGCGCATGTATCTGTCTCCTCCGGACGTGCACTTCCTCGGGCCCATTAAGATGGAGCTATGTGAGCCACAGGCAAACCTCCAGGCGGCCCTGAATGTCCTTCAGCTTCACCACAGCAAACTGAACACCACCAAAGTGAGCGTCCACCGAATACTAATAATGTCATAGGCTGTCAAGCACCCAGAACATCATAGCATCCGCATAGAAAGCTTCTGAAGCGCACCCAGAACACACTCAGGCATCTTCTGCATGGGCTTGAACGCAGGAAAAATATACAACTGATTCTGGAATTAAAGACGTTATCTATGAGGTTTTTAGAGATTAAAAGCATGTAGGTGAAGCATGTAATCTCAAGGTTGGGTCTGTTCATGGTTGCTTTCACCTAAAAATACAAACAGTGCCCATAAGTCACCATATGAGAAAACAATTTTAATCCGAAATATGTCCGTTTCAAAAAACATTTATGGGATGTAAAGGTGCCATTATGTGGTGCATCTCAGTTTTAATTCCCACTTCTGTGTGTGATTTTACTCAATTCGAAGAAACCAAATGTAACAGACTTTCACCGGTTTTAACTGTTTAAAAAAACACCACCTGGCGTCTTAGATGGAGAGAACAGTGAGCGTGTCGGCATGTCATTCACAAGTCAGTCCTGGTGATTCCAGCTCATCGTTTAAGATGCCAGCAGAGGAAATGAGACAAGTTGTCAGATGTCATCACTGAGCTCTGAACTTACAGATTATTGCGTGAGAAGCGTCTGTGAAAACCTGCCGTTCGTGTTCCTGTTGAATTTAGTTCCTCCTTCCTAGTGTCGAAGTTCCTGCTTTTAAGGATGTCGAAAAAGCCGAAGGATGCATTTCCAAATCGCCTCCAGAGTCCGTGGCATGCTGTCTTCACGCGTTTCTCTCTGTCTTTCATAAGGCCATAAACCTGCTGCCAGCCAACACGCAGATCCGAGAGATCCAGGTCTTTCTGGAGAGCGTGCTGGAGGAGAAGGCTGGGAGGAAGCGCTTTGACCAGGTCCTGAAGAGCCTCCTACAGGCCGAGTTCCTTCGGTGCGTTTACTCGGGAACCGTTTTCACTTTCTTTTATATCTGTATTGAGTGAGTGTTTTGAGGCATACTTTTGGTCAGATTAAACAATTACTTTGTTACTAGAAGATGCAATACTCAAAAACCGCTAAGTTGTTAAATGTCGAGTAAGAAAAATCACAAATTCTAACCAAGTTGCTCTGCAGAATTGTCCGTATGTTTAATGTAACTGAATAAAGTTTTAATGTGTGCAGGTGCAGGAGGAGCGTATCTTTCACCAGCAGGTGAAGTGTGTCGTCACAGACGAGAAAACCTGCAGGGTGTGCAAGAAGAAGATTGGAAACAGGTGTGCTTCGTGCTAATGTCTCACGTTATTGCAGTATTCTTTTTCACGCAAAGCATACGCCTTTATTCGAACCTTTTAGTTTTTGAAATGCAAAAGTGCGTACTTTTGTGTGTGGCGAAAGACGTAGCAAGAGTAAAATACATTCTGATAGAGATCCGATAAATTGCATCGACATAAATTGCATATATGAGTTGCTTTGGAATAGAATTTGCAGCAGGTTTAAAGGAATAATTCATCCCAAAAATCTGAAGCCGTTAGTTAAAATATATATCCTGGCTCTTCCAATGCTCGTGGATAGTGGCCTTCATTTCGAAGCTTCATAAATCTTCAACTGTGGTGAAAAAATATTTCTTTTTCCGTATTTTTTAAACTCGATGCATGACATAAGCCGCATTCGAAAGGTAAAAAAAACACAACTTTTATTCTAGAAAATCCTCCATCGAATAGTATTTCGAATTGGCAACATTTAGACGTCCACTATATCCTGAAGAAGCTACTGTAAATATATCAGAACTTAATTTTTGGATTAGTAATATCCGATGCTAAGAGCTAAATTTGCACCATTTTTGAACATTTCTGAATATTTGATTTTCAGATTCCAGATTTTCATTTTCAAACAGTTGCATCTCAGCCAATTACTGTCCTTTATTCGGCTCAAAGATGATGATGTATACACCTCTGTAAGGGTTTTGTGGTGCAGTTTCACTCCGTTAGTGCTTCCTGTGATGCGGGGGATTTACTGCATGAGTGCTAATGTTCCCGTGTGTTTGCGTCCAGTGCCTTTGCCAGGTATCCTAACGGCGTTGTGGTTCACTACTTCTGCTGTAAAGATCGCAGCGTGTGTCCAGCGGAGTAGTCAAGGCTGCAGACCGGAGACTCTGGAAGCACCCGAGCACAAGACGGCCCTGAAGACCTGAAAGCCGAGACCAAACGCCAGCCTCTCTCTCTCTCTCTCTCTCTCTCCAAACGCCAGTCTCTCTCTCTCTCTCTCTCTCTCTCTCTCTCTCTCTCTCTCTCTCTCTCTCTCTCTCTCTCTCTCTCTCTCTCTCTCTCTCTCTCTCTCTCTCTCTCTCTCTCTGTCTCTCTCTCTCTCTCTCTCTCTCTCTCTCTCTCTCTCTCTCTCTCTCTGTCTCTCTCTCTCTCTCTCTCTCTCTCTCTCTCTCTCTCTCTCTCTCTCTCTCTCTCTCTCTCTCTCTGTCTCTCTGTCTCTCTCTCTCTCTCTCTCTCTCTCTCTCTCTCTCTCTCTCTCTCTCTCTCTCTGTCTCTCTCTCTCTCTCTCTCTCTCTCTCTCTCTGTCTCTCTCTGTCTCTCTCTCTCTCTCTCTCTCTCTCTGTCTCTGTCTCTCTCTCTCTCTCTCTCTCTCTCTGTCTCTCTCTCTCTCTCTCTGTCTCTCTCTCTCTCTCTCTCTCTCTCTCTCTCTCTCTCTCTCTCTCTCTCTCTCTCTCTCTCTCTCTCTCTCTCTCTCTCTCTCTCGCTCTTTCCAGTGGAATGGCAAAGCCTAGCCGCCTGTCTGAAGATGCTAATCAGCTAAAAAAAAAACAAACCCGCTGGACTCAATTCAGATGTATAAAGTGCGTTGCTTTGAAAGCTTCACCTAAATGCGCAGCACAGTCCCCCGAGAAGCGCTTATCCCCTCACATCCCACCTTGACTTCTTCACTTACAGTGCAGCTTTTGATTCGACGCCTTCAGCAGAGAGTAAAGGCATGCGTCTGTGTGCACCTTCGGGTGCCCGGGACTGTTACTCGAGCTAGCTTCGGTGAAATCAGACTCCGGATAAAACCCTTAATGTGGGGCCCTCTACAGAAAGGCCAGCTCTGGCACACACTCTGCAGGAAAACAACCGGATCGTTTACCCCCTCGATCCCGAGGCGCGTTTCATTTCGGCAGCGAGCGTTGCATTTAATTACAAGTTATATTACAAATGCTGTATTTTTTAGCAATGGGGTCATTTACCAAGCCGCTAAATTCTGGTAAATTGCTGTATTATTAAAGATACAGTATTTTTCTGTATACTGAAATACAGTTACAGGAACCGGCTTGCCGGTGTTTTCAGTGTTTTTCTGCTGTGGGCTGTCAAATGAAAGGACGAACGCTTCCGCTAGTTTCAGAGATGGCTTGTTTACATCTAGAAGTCTGAATGTGTGTTTTTTTTTTACGAAGGCATAGGTTTGGGTTGTGAGAGGTTTCGGAGAGCTGTAGCATGCCACTTTTTCTCTTCTGGTTACTTGAGTGGCTTTAATTTATTACTAACACGCCGTCTTTACTGTCAGGAATGTTTCACCCGCGCGTCGCCCCGAACTCACACCGGTATTTTTCTGGCTACATCTGTCCAATTAACACCGCTGTCAGATTTTAGCGCTTTCAGTTAACTGTAAACCACGAGCTGAACTGCTGCTCGAACAAAGGCACTTACATGAAACCTGGAAACAGGCCTGAAATGTGTCGCTAGCGATGGATGTGATTGTATAGATTGTACATTATAACTGATCTAATAAACATGCATCTTCTCTTACGTGCGGCGGATTTGTTTGAGCTATAGAGGAGAAAGGCTTCAGGTGTCAGGATGTCATGAAAGCCGCTAACAAACACACAGAATCGTGGGAAAAACTGCCAAGAAAATATAGTAGCCAAACCACATTTCTCTCCGATTTCATTATTTCAGCAACATTAAGATCTTGTTAGTTTTTATTATATATATATATATATATATATATATATATATATATATATATATATATATATATATATATATTTTTTTTTTTTTTTTTTTTTTTTTTTTTTTTAATTAAAGGTTTAGTTATTTATTTATTTGTTGTAATTATAATATTTACATGGTTATTTTTAAGTACATTTTAGCCGTTTAATATGTCAACTTAATAAAAATTTGCTCTTTTATTTATTTTTTATAAAGCGGTTTTATGTTTTATTTCAAATAATATTTTAAATATATTTTCAGTTTTCCTTTTACTGTTATCGTTTTACTCTGGCGTCAGTTTTGTCATTTTATTTTTAAATGATATGCAGTTTTAATTCTTTTTTTTTTTAGTTAATTAAATATTTGTTAAATACAAAGGAACGCTATGCTTTGCCGTGTTTGGGCGTGATTAGTAAAGTGTGACAGATTTATGTAATTAAATTACTAAATAAATATATAATCTGTTACTGAGAAAAAATAAGTAATGAAAATGTTAATGATTACAAAAGTGGGTTACATCTGAATATTTTCACACACACAAAACACAGATTTGATTAATTTCTTCCCTGTGTGTGTGTGTGTGTGTGTGTGTGTGTGTGTGTGTGTGTGTAATAGTTGCACTACTTATTACATTGTCAGATAGAGTCACTTGTAATCTGTTATCTATTACATTCCCAAAACTGCTAGTTTATTATCCTGTAATAACCTCAATTCTGTGAACAATTGTAATTCTGGAGCAGGAAGAGTATATGTTGTGTAACTGGCGATGACCAGGTCACGCGCTGAGCTCAAAAGCCAAGTGCAACAAGCGATCAAATCAACGGCAGAACCGGCGCATGCCACGAGATACTGGGCCTCTGCTCCTTCCAAGATCCTGATCAAACCTCGGCGGGTAGCTGCTAAATCTCGCTTATTTGAAATCCTGCTCGTGGATTGCATCAACAAATCCTCTCTCCGTGTTTGTTGCGTTTGGAGGCTGCTCAGACAAAAAAAAAAAGAGTATAATACTGGGATATTAGGAGCTGACTTTAATATACTAAAATGCATAAAAACATTTACTTCATGCCGAGCGCACTACAAATACATTTGCGTATTTATGGACTTAATAAAAATCGGTGCTGCACTATAATGTTTGTCTTTAATGCACTTTTTTAATTGGGTGAAAGCAGCTCTGAAGTCCATTTAAACACCAATGTTATTAAAAGACCGTGACAGTCCTCATCAGTAGTAACATTAAAAAAAAATGTTGTGTCTGTAAATATGCTAATAGGTTTGAACTGTGTATTTTCAATGAGAGTATGTCACTTTTTTAATGCAGACACAATAAAGGGCGCCTTAAAAAAAAAAAAAAAAAAAGTAATTTTTACAGTAAAAATACTGTTAAAAGTACTATATAAAACCGCTTAATGATTCACTTGTTTTATGGCCTTTCACTGAAATAACTGATAAAAAAAAAGTAAACAGACGAGAAAGTAAAAGGAAAATAATTAAAATAATTTAATCTTTATTTAAGCAAAATGCACTTGCAGAATTTTTGCTTGGAACACATTTTTTTATTTATTTAATTAAAATATTGAATTGAAAAGACATAATAAATGAATAAAAAAATCGGCAATGTACATTTGAGTTTTAGTATGAAATCATATTTATTGCATTATTTTGTTGCCAACCGCCTTCCATATATTGTGATTTACTCCAGCTGTTTTTGTGATGAGCTTCGATTCTTTCTCTTTGTGTTTTATGGCCATTGTCTGAATGCTGCGAAGGTAAATAACGCCTTTTAGCATATTGTCATTATTTGATGTTTTTACAGTAAATGCCACTCAAACTAGACGCTTGAGCAGGAGGAAGAGAAAGCGACAGAGAAAAGGAGGGGTCTCCTTCATCCTTTCAGCTCCTCGAGGAGAAAGTCGTTTCAAACGGACAGGATTTAGCGGATGTTGATCAGTATCAGCTCGTGCAGCTGGCGTGGAAAAAGCCCTAGTCTTGAAATCAAAAAGCATTGAACTTTCTTCTATTTAACTGATTTGTGTCATCTGCACGCCCCTCTTTAAAAGGTTCCCGCGCCTCTCTTCTTCTGTATCAGATGTAGAGCATCTCTGCACGCTTTTATTCAGGCGCGTGAGCTAATCACTAACGAGCTGCGCGAGGAAAGAAGGGGGAGGGTCACGTGACTGGGTTTTGTAAGGGTTTTGCAGTTTGGGTTGAAATGATGGCATTTGTCGTGTCGGTGCGAATGCCACGAAACCTCGCGCGTTTACGCGTTTGAAGGAAATTAGTGCTTTATTTTAGCGAGGACGCGTGAAGTGAATCAGAAGTGACCGGAAAGACATTTATAATGCTTCGAGTAAAGGCGGTTTTCCTGTTCACGAGAAAAAAAATCTTACAAAAATATTTTCTGCATTGCTAATAAGCACAAATGTTTCTTATGATGATATTATAATGTTAAAATTCAGCTTTTAAAAAAAAATATGTTGTCGTATTTTTCACCACTTAAATGCAGTCTTGGTGAAAAGTTCATTACGACGTTTATCAAATCTTCAATTTTAGTGCGCATTTGTTCATTGATGTAATTAATATGCATTTTATACAGGATAGTGTACAGTATATCCGTATATTTTAACATAAAATTTGCACGACATAGGACAAAATCATTTAACACGGGACGAATATAATTGTATCAATAACTATATATATTTAAATGTTCATTTGATGAAAAAAAAAAAATTCTGTTTACGAGTTTGAATGATAATATGATAATGATAGGTTTTTACATATGGCAAAAACACTTCAGTGCGGTGATGCGAGGAGAGGCGGGCTCTAGGACCTGAGTGAAACCAGCCACAGATCCGCTCTCAGATGAGTGCAGCCGAGAGAGAGAGAGAGAGAGCGAGAGCGAGCCACTGCGCACGGCTTCATCATCATCATCATCCTCATCATCCCCGACAGCGCGTGACACACGGAGCTCGGAGCCGCTCATCATGCGCAGGATTCGGGCCAACGCCATCCTCATCCTCACCGTGGCCTGGATCCTCGGCACCTTCTATTACCTGTGGCAGGACAGCAAGCCTTCCTCCTCCTCCTCCTCCTCCTCGGGATCCCAGCTGAAGAGCCACGGGAGACCGGAGGAGCGCACTCTTCCTCTGATCGTGAGTGATGATGATGATGATGGTGATGGTGAAGGGCTGCATGCTCGCTGCTGTAACGCGTGCGTTTATATGTCCTGAGATATGATACGCGCGCGCGAGCGTGTGTGTGTGTGTGTGTGTGTGTCAGCGTGATGTCAGGTGCATGTAAGAAGCTTTTCCTTAATCCAGATGCAGGTGTGTGCGCGCGCGCGCTCGTGTGTGTGTGTGTGTGCATGAGATCCATGTTTCTTTTGTTTGGATTTAACCTGCTATAAACCATTGTCCCTTATCAGTTCTAATCCAATAGAAATGTAATGTAGAAATGTTCTGGATTTGCTACAGTTAGAGCCTGAAGCTACTTCTAATGTATTCTAATGGCTATGTTCTTATTATAGATTTTAGATGATATAATCAAACATAAGATGTTAAAAACTTAACCCGTGTGTGGCCTGACGCGTGAAACAAGAGTCAAAAATCTAGTTTGTTCAATCTGTAGTTTCATCTAGTATGATATAGGAAATATGGACAGAGAGACAAAAGTACAAACGAAGCAAAAATATGTAATTTTATTGGTGCACAATTTTTATATATGAACCGAAAGTCAGAAGAAATTCGATATTGCTTGCATAGATCGGAGACACCGAATGATATAGACGATGAATTATATAGCAAAGATTTGAGAGCGTCAGTATTTTAGAGGCCTTGGAAATTTGATACGGGGTGATTCATTGATGGTGTCTTGAAACGTCAGGAAGTGAGGTGGACCACGCGAGCACTAGTGAAGGTTTGTTCAGCTCCTCACAGTTTGACTCCACATTCATCAGGTGGAGCTCAGAAGTGTTCAGACGCAGAAACGGGACGGAGGCGTCCCTGAACTGTGTCCTGAGCTCCATGGCAACCGAGCATCGGTCTGAGTACAGCGGCAAAAGACACTTCAAAGCCCGGAGTCTCGGGCAGAAAAACTAGACGGATATCTTACTAGACGTGATCGTTTCAGATCTTCAGCCTGGAGAAGTCGACGCTATTGCTGAAAAATAGAGGCGCTCTGCAGATCTGAGCGGAAAGGTTCCATAGAAAAATGCGTTTTGTGATTGTCTTCTGTGGCTGTCGGATCAGTTTTTAAAAGTCTGGCAGCGTGTTCATGGGCTCTGTCATCTTTAATGAGTTAGAGGGCTGATCTGTATTTCTATATATATTACGGTATGCATTATATTAACGTATTTATATATTGGCTAAAGCGGTTTAATTACAGCAGCCGTGATGTGCAGGTATGTGCTGAAACGTAATACTTTCATACACAAAAACCACGGAAAAAATTGGCCACAATTTTGTGATAATAATAAAGTTATTAGCGGTAAATATAATAATAATGATTAGTTCATTTTACAGTACATTGCAGTTGCAAAATGAATTTATATGGCTATTTTAACTTCTTCATTTTTGAATATTAAACCAACCAACCTTTATTTTGACGGAGGACACCCTGAAATATTTGACACTTTTTTTTTTTTAAGGTAAATGGTCGCAATCAGTTTATTTGATCTGCATTTAAATCAACAAATGTTGGTTTAACAAACCTTTCAGCGTTTTTTAAATTGCTAAATGCTTTGCAACCACTTAACCTTCGAAGTATATTTATTATGTTTTTTTTCATCGAAACATTTCTGTCTTTTTCTTATTTTTACCTCACTTTTCTTCCGATGATGAGATATTGCAAGACGATTTTTCGTCTCATACGAGCTAACGCTGCTCATCTTAAAGTGCTCAAACATTAAAGCTTTGCTAATGATCGCTCGTCGTTATCTGACCGCGGTGAACCGATGCTAATTCTCTTCTTTAGCTCCGGTGTAATCCGCTGTCCATTAGCCTGCTTTGATATCTGATCTGCCCCTGCGTTCTGTCTGTAAAACAAGATGAAATGATCGTCCTCTCCGCCACGAGCCCTTTCACTGACGACAGAAGCGCATTCACAAGCCCAGAAAGAAAAGGATGAATTGGGCGCTTTATCACAGAGACGGGCTTTTTATGGACGGCGTCTCTGGAGCATTGTTGCGCGACGCATTTGTTTCTTTGCCCCGAGGCACACAGCGGATACCGAGGCCTGCATCAGCCTTTCACCAGGGAACAAATGCTGAAATATCAGCGCAAGCATCTCAGTTCGGATCTGCTACAGATGGATTTATTAGATGCGCCTCTTATGCAAAGTTTTCCCTGCTCCCGAGCACAAACTGAGGATATTAGCGGCGTGGTGTTAGCGGCCCGCTTCGGTTTGGTCGCGGCTGTCCGTTTGATGCGTGCAAACGGCCGACAGCTTGGGCAAACACGGCACTAAGCAGATGTTCCTCTGAAGGCTTGGATGGCGACAGAGTTTGTTCGCCGCTGTTGCATGATAAGCAGACGAGTGAGCGTAGCAAATGACAAAATCAAGCTAAAACTAAACCAGTGAGTCTTAGGTCGCTGCTGTATATTTGAAGGAACGGACAAAAAATACAGTGCACGAGTCAAAAAATGATTTTTAATGCCAAAAATCAAGTCTATATCGTGTTCCGTGAAGACACGCGTACAAAAAAATGTATTAAAAAGTCTTTTTTAGTTAGTGGTGTTCATCGCTACGAACTTCATATGGACTTTAAAGGTGTTTTTTTTTTTTTTTTTTTGTACATATTTTAAGTTTTTTCCCACCCTTAGATTCTATATTTTTAACTAGTTGTATATTGGTTTATACAGATATTGGCGTACATCAAAGGAAAGATTATTTATTTACATTACAGATGATGCATGAATCAAAAACAATGAAACTTATAACTTTTTGTGGTCCTTGGTCACATATACTTTATGCACATACACATAAAAAAAAAAAATATATATATATATATATATATATATATATATATATATATATATATATATATATATATATATATATATATATATATATAATTTACTGAAAAAAAGATAAATAAAAACTGCATTTACATTATTTCTGCTCGTCGGCAAAAAAACTAAAACTGAAATATAAAAGAAACTATAAATGAATTAAGAAAAATGTTTAAAAAGCATAAAATCACCATAACTGAAACAAAAGCAAATGTATTCGCTTTTAATGAATGCATTCCCAGTTTTTATTTAAACTGTAATTATATCTGAATGACACTAAAATGGCACTTTGCGGAAGAAATATTTTCAAATGATCAATTTATGAATAGCATGTTATTAGTACATTGTTTGCTATCGGTGTTAAATCACGATGATGTACTTTGTCCTTAAAAAAGAATTCAATTGAAAAAGAAGACAAAGAGAAGTTACTGAACAATTATGAAACCGTGCTGTTTGCAGGATGTGTAGTACGTAATAATTGTGCGTCACACACACACACACACACACACACACGCACGCACACACACACACACACACAATAAATGGTTGAAAAAAGTTTAAAAAACGACTATTATGAGGCTCTGTTAAAGGCATTTATTTAGCAGCATCACCAGTGGATAATCCAGCGCGCGCGTGTGTGTGTGTGTGTGTGTCAGGTAACTCACGCACCCAAGCTGGAGCAGCAGGGTCAGCTCTTGGGCCAGTTTGATGAAAAGGCTTTTCTATCCAGTAAGCAGCTAAAGGCAGGTGAGGATCCGTACAGAGAGCATGCCTTCAACCTGCAGGAGAGCGACCGGCTCGGCAGCGAGCGCACCATCAGAGACACGCGCCACTATCGGTAACACGCTCACTATTACATACATTTCTGTCGACCCGCTCGCCACGCCAGAAAAGCCCTGACTCGCTGTGTGTGTGTGTGCTCGCTGCGTTCACAGATGCGCCTCCGTGACCTTTGACCCTGACCTGCCGACCACCAGCATCATCATCACTTTTCACAACGAGGCTCGCTCCACTCTGCTGCGCACCATTAAAGGTAGCGGCCTGCACTGCGCTGAACACACGGAGCTGTAGCTTAAAGAGCTGCTTCTGATTCACGGCATCGTTCATTTAAATGAATCATTTGATGCGATGTGCACGCTGTTTTTTTACGTTGCGCGCATATTTATAAAAATACATCAGAAATTACGATTTAAGTTAAAAATGAAGACACGCAGGAAAACATTTGTTGAAAAATCACAGCCATTTTTGCGGCTGGGAGTTTTCCGTTCAGACGCAAGAATTATGGGAGGAGAGTATTCAAATAAATCTTGCTAAGGGATTTGCACAATTTTTCTGAATCTTTGACATTAAGTGTTTAAAGTACCCTATTACGGGTTATGAAAGGTTCATATTTAGTCCCCGACAACAGCCTTACATGCATGCAAGGTCAAAAACACTTTCATTTTCTTATAATATCGTTTATTTTTACCTTATTGATTCAACGCCTCCCGAACGATTCATTTAATGATTCGCTTCTCTAAACACCTCCGGTGACCTACATCTTGGATGTCCTGGTGGTAAACATAACATTAATATTTTTAGGTGAACTATCCTTTAAAAGCTCACAAACACTGCTTTAAATGAAATCGACCGATCACTGGAGGGGTTTGGAAAAATGAATCACTGAATGAATCGTTTGGGAGTCATTGAACGAATAGGTTCAAAATAAATGCTCTTTATAAGAAAATGAGTGTTTTTGATCTCGCTTTGGACCAAAACATGAACCTTATATATATATAATAATTTTATGCTTTTATATCCACACGTTCTCACTGTTTAGCTTTATTACAGTGCATTTATCTCTGTTGTCTTTGTTTCAGTGTGCTGACGAGAAGTCCTCCTCACTTGATACAGGAAATTATTCTTGTGGACGACTTCAGCTCTGACCGTAAGTAGAGCTTCACGTCTCTGCAGTACTAGAACACACACACACACACACACACACACACACACACACACACACACACACACATATATAAAAGCTGTGTGACAACGCGTTTCCTGCGTGTGTGTATATGCGCTCATATTCGACCTTTGAGGACACATTAGCTGTGGAGGTCTTTGTGAGTGTTGCTCATTCTCTGACCTCAGCGAGCCCAGACCGAGCCCGGCCCTGCTGTTGCCACGGCGAGGAAACAAACGGCGCAATCAGACGTGTGATTAATGCTGTGGAGCGCTAGAGAGAGACCTGATTTTTCCCTTTACAGAGATCATGTGTTGCTGCTTTACGCCCTTAGTTCTTTGGCTTGGAGAACACATGCACTTCACAAAACACACACACACACACACACACACACGCTCACAATGAGATAAGAAGCCGCCGCTGTTGCCAAAGATGCTTCAAGGGTCTCATTCATTTCAGCTGGAATCTGTTGTTATGCCGTTTTTAATCCACCGAGGTACAGTATGCTGCTGTTTTTCACTATAAGACGTGGTTTAAATATAACTGGACTGAAACTTAAAGGCCTTCTAAACTCTTAAGGATAAGACGTTGTGCGTTTCCTTCAACGATAGTTCACGTACAGTTCATTCTGCTGTGTTTTCATGCAGCTTTTGCTGTAGCTTGAGCTATATATTGCACTTTGTTATCAGGGCGCTGCTTGCATCTGGATGGAGCGCGCTCGGGGTTTATTCGGGGCTGTCTGCAGAACGGAAAGCTCTGCAATAATTTAAATGAGCTTTCAGTTGTTGCTGAATAAACTATGAGCCGCGGCGGGTTTTATGCGCGATACCGCGCTTGATTTATAGAGCAGGTCGTCGATGCGAATGATTTAATTACTGGCTTAAATTACCTGGCACGGGGGCAAAAACAAGGCAATGAAAAGGTGCGATTATAAATATACCCTTGTTCGTTGTTAGCTCGCGTAAGGTGTACCTTCAGGCGCTCTCAGGTTCACCTCGCTGCATGTGATGCGAGTTTAAAATATCGAACAGTGATTTTGATATCAACGCAATTAACAAGTCAGAAAACTCCGTTCACGCTGATTTCGATTCTTGTGTACGTACATCACGACTTTACGCTTTTTCAGTCACACTTCGCCAGTAGTAAGTGAGATAGTTGTTACGTTTAGGTGTGGTAAAGATTAAGTGCTCTAAAATATGATCATCCGTGTTAATATGTGCTTTATGCTGGTAATACGCATGCTAATAAGCAAATAGCTAACAGTGAGGATTTCCTCTTTGTCTTTTGATCGTCGGTAACACTTTATTTTACGGCCTTTTGCTTATTAGCATGCACACGAGATGAATATTAGCCATCTGTTAGCATATTAGCATTGCACTGACGTTCGGAACGAACCTTGAATCCGTGAGATCAGTTTAAATGAAAAATAAGCAGCTTTTGGCCTGCCGTGAGTGAAGCCGAAGCTAGCTCCGCGCAGCAGACGGAGGTTTGATGGGGTGGTTGTGTGTGTTTGTGAATGAGTCTGTTAATTACTGCTAACAAATGAGGTGCCAGCCGTCCTGCAGCAGCGTTTCTTCACCTACAGACGAGCTGCAGCCTTCTCCAGGACTTCCACTGCAGCTTTAAATCCTGTTAACACTCGTCTTAATCAACACCCCTGATCTCTGCTTTCATCGGCAGGCCCGTGTGACCGGTGTTTGGACACATAGATATTCACAAACACTTGGCAGGCAGATCTATTGCTTTTTCTCACTGCATCTTGCATTTAAAAAATGTATTATATGCTTATACTTAAATTTAACGATTTACCGTCTTAATTTAATAGCGGTAAACTCTCTTTCCTCGTGGCATCATCAGCGTCTTTACAAAGATCCTCCATTCAGCCAGCCAAAAGAAAGTTTAACCTTAAGGAATATCACACACATTTTAAACGGTGCGTTTAATTTAAAGAGCGTCATGCACTCTTTTGCATTTAAAGGAGCATTCGTTAGATCGCCACAGGTTTTTATAATAGATCTGTATTAAATGTATTAAATTAATTGCTGGGGAAAAACATATTTCATAATCTTAGACCACGATGACGCTGTAAAAGTAAAAGTATAACAGTAAAGACTGTAAAATTGTTACAATAAAAACAGCAATAGATAAGTGGGTTCTCCCAGAATTTCCATATGATGGCTTTTTATAAATAAAAAAATATATATATATAAAAAAATAAATAAATAAATAAATATATATATATATATATTGTGGCGAGGCAGAGGAAGCACAAGAGAAACAGGTGCAGTGAAAACCCCCGGAGGGTGTATTTATTAGACAATACACAGAAGGTGAGCGGTGAGTCCGTGCGAGGAGTGCGGCGGTGAGTCCGGGGGTGGTGTAGCGGTGAATCCGGTGAGTGCAGCGGTGAGTCGTCTCGGTGTTTCCGTGCTTAGTAACGTGAGGGAGTCCACTGTGAGGTAGTAGGGGAAGTAGCTCAGGCAGGCCCGTCACGTTGTAGCTTCTGGGAGACAAAGAAAGAGACAACAGGTTAGCTTGCGTTTCCGGAGTCTCGTGGCTCACTGAAGCCGTCGCCTGGCCGGGCTTATCTGGCCCGCGCTGATGAGCTCCAGGTGTGGCGAATCCGTCGTTGAGTGGCTGGTGTAGGTGTTCCGTGTTTGTTCCCAGGGCAACGCTGATCGATCCTCGGGGCCTTCGTCCACTCCCCCAAAGCGCTGTCCTGGTCCTGGTGGATAAAGCAGAGCGTAATAACGGGAAATTTGGGGTGGGTGGGGTGACCCCTGACAGACCTGCAAAGCCGACCACATCCGCGATAGGCCGTCGGCGTTGGCGTTGGCTGTCCCGGCGCGCGGTGTTGCACGTCAAAGTGGAAGTCCTGGAGCGCGAGGAACCAGCGGGTCACCCTGGCGTTCGTGTCCTTGGCCCTGGCCATCCACTGGAGGGGTGCGTGGTCGGTAAGTAGGGTGAACCGCCGGCCCAGGAGGTAGTACCGCAGTTCCAGGACTGCCCACTTGACGGCTAGGGCCTCCTTCTCCACCGCGCGTAGTTTTTCTCGGCGGGGTCAGCTTCCTACTGATATATAAGACCGGATGCTCCTCACCCTCCTGGATCTGGGACAGCACGGCTCCCAGACCCACATCAGAAGCATCCGTCTGTAGCAGGAAGGGGCAGCCGAAGTCCGGGGCTCTCAGGACAGGGTCTGAGGTGAGTGCGGCCTTAATCCTCTGGAACGCTTCCTCCGGCGTCGGGGTTCCACAGAACCCGTTCAGGCTGCCCCTTCCTGGTCAGGTCTGTCAGAGGGGCGGCTATGGAGGAGAAGTCGGGGATGAAACAACGATAATACCCTGCCAACCCCAAGAAGGCGCGTACCTGGGTTTTGTTGGTGGGCCTCGGGTCTCTGGACCGCGGTGACTTTACTCTCCTGTGGCCGGATCAGTCCTCGTCCAACTCGATAACCCAGGTACTTCGCTTCGAAGAGCGCCAGGTGACATTTCTTGGGGTTGGCGGTGAGTCCAGCCCGTCGAAGATCCCGGCACCCTCCGCAGGCGCTCCAGATGGTCTTCCCAGGTCTCCGAGTGAATCACAAGGTCGTCGAGATAGGCTGCGCGCGTACTGTTGGTGGGGTCGGAGTAAGATGTCCATTAGTCTCTGGAAGGTGGCTGGTGCCCCGTGTAGACCGAAGGGAAGGGACCGGTATTGCCAGTGGCCGCCGGGGGTGGAGAAAGCCGTTTTGGCTTGGCTTCTCTGACAGCGGAACCTGCCAGTATCCTTTGGTGAGATCGAGGTGGAGATATACGGGCCCTTCCGAGACGTTCCAGCAGTTCGTCTACACGGGCATGGGATATCCGTCGAACTCGGAGACCTGGTTGAGTCGCGGTAGTCATTGCAGAAGCGAGAGTGCCGTCCTGGTTTTGGAACCAGGACGATGGGGCTGGACCACGGGCTCGTCGATGGTTCAATCACCCCCAACTTCAGCATTTGGTTTACCTCCTCCTCAATAGCTCGCCGACGAGCCTCAGGGATCCGGTAGGGCCGCTGCCGGACGATGACGTCGGGAGGGTCCGGATCTCGTGCTGGAGGAGGTTAGTCTGCCCGGCGTGGACGAGAACACATCCGAGAACTGACCGACCAAATGTTGGAGTTCCGCCTTCTGTGCGGAGCGAGCAGGGCGTTGGTGTCGACGACCGGGCCCTCCTGAATGGCGAGTGTGGAAAGGTGTTCCCTAGTCCCCACCCACTTCTTCAACAAGTTAATGTGGTATATTTGTTCGGTGCGTCGACGGTTTGGTTGGCGGACTCGGTAAGTAACCGGGCCGATCTTTTCCAGAATGGTATATGGACCCTGCCAGGTGGCCAGGAATTTGCATGCATTGGTGGGGACTAGTACCATGACCCGGTCGCCGACCTGGAATTCCCGGGTTGTGCAGGGCGGTTATAGTGCCGTTATTGTTGCTGCTGGGCCTGCGTCATGTGCTCCCGCACGAGGGGCATCACCCGTTCAATTCGGTCCCGCATGGCTTGGGCGTGTTCTCGACCGACCTCTGGGCATCCGGCTGCTCCCAGGCCTCTTTTGCCACGTCCAGCAGGCCTCGCGGCTGTCGGCGAACAGCAACTCGAATGGGGTGAAGCCGGTGGAGGCCTGGGGCACCTCTCGCACCCGAAGAGGGCGTGGGGAGCATCTGGTCCCAGTCCCGTTTGTCCTCGGAGACAACCCTTCTCAACATCTGTTTCAGTGTCTGGTTGAACCGCTCCACAAGTCCGTCCGTCTGGGGTGGTACACTGAGGCGCGCAGCTGCTGGATCCGTAGCAGCCGGCAGAGGTCGGCCATCACTCGGGACATGAACGGGTGCCTTGGTCGGTCAGTATCTCCCGGGTATCCCCACTCTGGTGGACAGGGTGAAGAGCTCCTGGGCGTCGCCTTGGCGGTGGCTTTGCGGAGTGGGGATGGCTTCGGGTACCGGGTGGCGTAGTCCACGATCACCAGGATGTGTTAGTGGGTCGCGGGCAGACCTCGGCAGCGGGCCACCAGATCCATCCCGATGCGCTCAAAGGGCACCTCGATTATGGGCAGCGGGATAAGTGGACTAGGGGAGGTGGCCGGGCGAGGTCTTCTGGCACTCGGGGCAGGCCTGGCAGAACAGTTTCACATCTCCGTCCGAGCCCCGGCCAGTGGAAACGGTCCCGGATCCTCTTGATAGTGTTGGCGGCCCGAGGTGTCCGGCCAGTGGGTGGGCGTGGGCGAGTTCCAAGATGGTGTCCACTTTCCCCCGGGGCACCACCAGGAGCCGTTTCTCCTCCCCCCTCCGCTGGGCGACACAATAGAGTAGGCCGTTCTCCACAATGAAATGGGGAAGAGGATGGGGGCGGGCCGCGTCTCTTCTCCATCCATGAAATGTACCTGGTTCCAGCAATTCTTGAGCAGGTCATCCTCCCGCTGAGCCCGGCCGAACAGAGCCCCCTCCGACTACCTGTTGGAACACATCAAAGAATACATTAGTAGTATTCGGAGGGGACTCACCATCTCTTCCGCTGTCCGATGCTAGGAGAACGGCAGGGCGGCGGTTTCCTCTCCCCTCTCGCCTCTTCCGGCGAGGGCTTTGAGGGCTGACAGGCTGTGTCGCGGTGTGTAGCGCCTCCTCGAAACCCGGCCAGTCCCGCCCGAGGATGATTGGTACCGGCAGGTCTTGTACGAGGCCCACCTCCAGGGGCCAGCTTCCTCCTGTCGTCGTCACGGTGATGAGACGGGTGGAGACTTTCCTGGTGTCCCCGTGGACGCAGGTCAGTGGCAGCCGTTTCCGCGGTTCCGTGCGCGGGGGTAGGAGGCGGGACTGAACCAGGCTGATGGTACTGCCAGAGTCAAGGAGGGCTCTGAACTTCCGTCCATTCAGGCCGATGGGGATTTCCGGTGCGGCGCGGGGAAGCTCCCGGTGGAGACTGCAGCCTGCCAGCCACGCTCTAGAGGAGTTGGAAGCCTCTTCGGTTGGCATCGGCTCATCTCTCACGGTCGGGACCGCCGCCCTCTCCATCGGTCGCCGGGTGCCCTCCGGCGCGCGTCGCTCCTGGGACACCCTCCGGGGAAAAGATGGCGCCCGCTCCCCGGCCTCTCGACGCTGTGCGGCTTCCGCCAGCTCGACCGCCTCAACCAACTCCATGACGTTCTTGGGGTTTCTCATACCGACCGCCTGGCGATAATTCCGGGGGAGAGCCCGCAGGAGCCGGTCTATCACCACCCTTTCCACAATGATGGCGGGGGTTGGTGTCCCATCCAGGAGCCAGTGTTGCGCTAGCCGAGTAAGTTCGGCGGCCTGGGTCCTTGCCGGCTGGCGAGACTGGAAGACCCACTCTTGGAAGGCTTGGGCTGCGCAGACCGGTGATAGACCGACCCTGCCCAAGATTTCCCTCTTTAGGTCGTCGTATACATTCGCCAGGTCGGCCGGCATGCTGAAATAGGCGCGCTGGGGCTCTCCTGACAGCAGCGGGGCCAACGCGCGTGCCCAATCCCTCCGGTCCCATCCTTCCGTGGTTGCGACGCTCTCGAACATCTCGAGATATATTTCAGGTCATCGCTGGCGGCCATTTTGGGTAGCAGCTGTGTGGCTTGCATCCGGGGATCAGGCACGACGGGCGTGGTTGAGTGGCGGCGCGAGAGCAGCGAGCTCCTGCTCGGTCTCGTTCTGGCGGGTAGCCAAATGCTCGACGATCTGTTGCTGGCGAATGGAAACCTCTGAGAGGCGTTGGAGGAATTCCTCCATCTTCGCCGGGAAGCGAGCGCTTGCCTGGGGGGAAAACAAAGAGAGAAGTTGATGTTGTGGGGAACCTTTAATAGAGGCGGCGATAAGCGCTCTTCCTTTTTCTCTTTGTTTCCTCCGTTCTCTTGCGCTTAAAAACTGCCCGCATTCTCCACCACTTGTGGCGAGGCAGAGGAAGCACAAGAGAAACAGGTGCAGTGAAAACCCCCGGAGGGTGTATTTATTAGACAATACACAGAAGGTGAGCGGTGAGTCCGTGCGAGGAGTGCGGCGGTGAGTCCGGGGGTGGTGTAGCGGTGAATCCGGTGAGTGCAGCGGTGAGTCGTCTCGGTGTTTCCCGTGCTTAGTAACGTGAGGGAGTCCACTGTGAGGTAGTAGGGGAAGTAGCTCAGGCAGGCCCGTCACGTTGTAGCTTCTGGGAGACAAAGAAAGAGACAACAGGTTAGCTTGCGCTTCCGAGTCTCGTGGCTCACTGAAGCCGCCGCCTGGCCGGGCTTATCTGGCCCGCGCG